>NC_141136.1:53860801-54014968 GCF_053477565.2 Lygodium microphyllum | reverse complement strand
TCCTCCTTCCACCCTCCCTCTTCCCTCCATCCCCTCCCTTCTCCCACCTCCCCTCCTCCCTCTCCCCTGCCTACCCTGCGTCCTCCACCCTCCGCCTTCTCCTCCGCCCTCCGCCTTCTCCCCTGCGCCGTCGCGACCAGCCTGCTGACGCCGCTGCCGGGTCGCCGCCGAGCCGCCGCCGCCGCGCGATGCCGCCTGGTGGCCCTGTGTCGCCGCTAGACGCCGAAGTCGTCGTCCCTCTCCTCCTCCTCCTCCTCCTCCCCCTCCCCTTTTCCTGCAGGTTCGTTCGTTTTCCTTTTTTTTTTCTCTTTTTTTTCCTTTACTTCATGTTAATTAACACTAACCCTAGTTAGGTTAGTTAACCCTTCCCAACTAACCCTAGTTAGGTTAGTCAACCTAACCCTAACCCCTTCCCAACTAACCCTAGTTAGGTTAGTCAACCTAACCCTAACCCCTTCCCAACTAACCCTAGTTAGGTTAGTCAACCTAACCCTAACCCCATCCCACTAACCCTAGTTAGGTTAGTCAACCTAACCCTAACCCCTTCCCAACTAACCCTAGTTAGGTTAGTTAACCTAACCCTAACCTAACCCTAATCCTAACCCTAACCCTAACCCTAACCCTAACCTAACCCTAACCCTACCCTAACCCTAACCCTAACCCTAACCCTAAGCCTAACCCTAACCCTACTTAGGTTAACTAACCCCCCTTAGGTTAGTCCCCACCTTACCCTAACTCACCCTAGGTTAGTTAGTCTACCTTAGGTTAGTCTCCATTGACTTGCCTTAATTGACTTATCTGACTTTACCTAGACTAACCTAGTTCCATTTGACTAACCTGACTTGACTTAGTCATACTTACATGATTTACACAGACTAACAGGACTTAGCTGACTTAATTTGACCTTATTTACCAGACTAAGCTGATTTTCTTGATTTAACTGATTTAATTAATTTATAAATTAATTTCCACCTCATAAAATTTCAGAAAAAATTCTAAAAATTCCCTTCGCTTTTTGCAAATTTTTAGAAATTTGTCAGCTGGAACTTTCCCACCCCAAAATTTCTGAAAATTCAATATTTTCCAATTTATCCCAAAATTACCAACAAATGTCAAAAAATCATTTAAAATTAGTAAAAATTTCTCAAAAAAAATCTTAAAAATTCTCACGAATTCCACTCACCCCCTTGACCTTTTTTCATTTATTTTTCACTTTAAAATATTTTCATACATGGAACCCCTCTTTTAAAAAAAAAACCAACAAACAAAAATTAACCATAAAAATCTCCATCTTATTTTCATACCCTAAATTGTGGATATTTCCTCCATGGCTGAATTTTCATTTTTTCCCTTCTCCTTGATTGTCTGTGATTGTGGTGTGTGTGTAACCATCTGAATGGCGCCTTCTCATGCTCCTCCCCTTATCCAGTACGTCCCACTAGTTAGTAGGGATTACTCTTCCCTAATTACTTTTGAGCCTCTCACGAAGGCGGGACTTGCTGCTTTTGTAGCTACTTCTTTTCCATTGCTTCCAGAGGATCCGTCGTTATGTGATGAGTTTCTGGCCTCCTACAGCAAGAAGACAGGACTAGTCCAGGGAATTTCTATGACTTTGACACCTCGAGGCTTAGGGAAGGCTCTGTCTCTACCCTCCAAAGGTAAACCTTTTGTTACCACTCGTCAGCTTTTCTCTAATGAAGAGATTCTGAAGCTATTGCAAAAGCAGACAAGGGAAATGCTGGATGTAAAGAAGGTGATAAACTCTTCAGGAGTTTCCTTTTCTATGATCACTGATCCCGTATGGAAGATGATCTGTCAATTTCTCCAGGACAGGTTTATGCCTGCCAAAACGCCATCCCAGTACTTGTCCAAAGAGCTTTTCACAGCTTCCAGGATGGTGTTGAAAGGAGTTGCTATTGATTGGAGCACTTACCTCCTCACTAAAATGGATCAACATTTCGTCAAAGTCACCAGGGGTAATGTTACCAATGTCACATATGGATCATATTTATCTGCCTTCTTGACCTATTCAGGTTTACAGAAGGCTGTGCCTCCACC
Source organism: Lygodium microphyllum (assembly GCF_053477565.2). NCBI lineage: Eukaryota > Viridiplantae > Streptophyta > Polypodiopsida > Schizaeales > Lygodiaceae > Lygodium > Lygodium microphyllum. The sequence goes on along the minus strand of NC_141136.1, from coordinate 54,012,910 downwards.
TCCTCCATCAGATCCAGTACCTCCTCCTCCACCTTCAGATGAGTCCGAACCTATTGACATAGAGGATAATGATTCTCCGCCTCCCCTGGTCATACAGTGCAAACGCTTGAAGCGGGTAGTGGATAAAGCTTCTTCAGTACTTCCTTCAGTACCCATCCTTGCTACCTCTGGCAGTGAACTCCCTGGGTATCTCACTTGTAATAACCTGTTCAGAGCACATCACGAAGGATCATTGGACATCTCAGTTCCCTCCCTGAACAGTCTAGTCTCAGGAGATGCCATTCCTTTCCTCTGTAAAGATATTCAAAGTTCCATTGAATTGTCAGTGATAGCCTGTGTTCAACAGCTGTACGCGTCCTTTTATGAAGAACTCATGTAGTCTAAGGACCAGTTGCATAAGGCAACATCCGAGTTAGCTTCTGCTAAGGATACCCTAGCAAATTTGTTTAAGCAAATGGAACAACAAACCCAACTGGTTGCCACCCAAAGCGATGAGATCTCTTCTTTGAAGATCTAGTTACTAGAGGCTCAATCCCAGGTTACTAGCCTTTCCGAGGAGAAGGAGAGGATGTCCAGAGAAGCGCAGGAGTTCCAAGCTCTCTTAGATGACAAACTTTCAGCTTTACAGATTGCTAATGACACAGTGGTATCCCAAGCCTCCCAAATCAAGCAGTTGCAAGATCAACTGGTGAAGTCACGCTCTGTTCCTCCAAGCCCTACTGTTCCCTTGATTCCTTCTCTTTCACAGCAGGACTTGGCTGCTCTTCAGAGATAGGCTACCTTGTGCCCTCTATTTCAAGATAAAGTGGAAATATTACAGTCCAGAATGGACTTGTTATGGTCTATCTTTGAGCAGTTTCAGGAATATGTTCCACTAGACCATTCTTTCTTTGTCCGCTACCACTTACAGAAGTTGGTCTTCTACATGAAGCTTTCCACGATGGATTTACCTCTTCCAGAGGATGGATGGAGTGGGGCTTGGTCTGCTGAGTTGCTGACAGAGGTAGTAAGGATGGTGTTTGAAGATTCTGTCACGCCAGATACCATGTTGATGTCATACATGTATCTACGAGGAGACTTGTTAATTCCAGATGATGTGGATATGGCATGATACAGGTTATAAGTTGGGGTCGTGTTGGATGGATTCTTTTTGAAAAGATATTGAAGATCAAAGTTGCGATTTTAAATGCACTTGTATTCCCTTTTTCCTGGGTCGTGAGGACGCTTCCTTATTAAGTGTGGGGATATGTTGAGTGTTGAAATGACTTGTTTTTTGGCTGATTTTTGTTGTTTTTGAGAGCTGAATGGTTGATTTTATGAGATGATTGATTGGTTTAGAAGTGGTTTGAGAGTGTTTTGGATGATATTGATTGTGTTTTGGAAGTTCATGATGTTTATTAGTGGTTCTGTGATGTTCTGATTGGTTCTGTATACCTTCTTTTTGTTCTATTTTGGTCTGTTTTGTTTTGATTGTCTTCTGTAAGGAGGGATGGAGTATTGATTGATGAAGATTGAGATCTTGAGAAAGCTTATTGAATGGTTTGTGAGAGTTTGGAATGGTTTGAGTATGAGTTATGTGGTTTTGATGACCTTCTGTAGGTCTTCTGTAGAGCTTCTGTTTCTGTTCTGTTCTGTTCTGTACTGTAGCTGTTCTGGTACTGTTCTGTGACTGTTCTATATGCTTCTGTATGTGTTCTGATGGATGAGAGTGTAGCTTGGGAAAGTTTTCTAGCCTTGGAAAGAGGTGAATACAAGTGCAAAAGAGCTGAAAGAAGTGAAAGAAGTAGCTGCTGAAGACTCAAGTGAAGACTAGAGTGAAGTGACAGTAGTGAGCTATGAAAGGACACTGTAGTGGCTCTGATGACTCTTCATATCAGACATACCTCTTGGGAGGGGTATCCACGACCTAAGAAGGATTATTGAGAGTGATTTTTGAGAGATTGTAGTGAGGATATGATGTATTATTGATGGAGTGAGAGAGAGAGAGTCAGAGATAGCCAATTCTACTGAAACAGAGTGATTGTATATGAGAGATTGAAAGAGAAGACTATGAAGATATTGAAGATGAATACTATGTGATGTATTTCCATTCAAAGATGGTGTATTCCTTTGCTTTCTTTGTTCTATTGATGGATTTTGTGAAGATATTGAAGAATATGGTTGATTCTATCAAATCCGTGGGAGATCTACATGATGCTGTATGAAGAATTGTTGTGCCTGGTGTTCTTTTCTTCATTATGATCATATGAAACATGATAAACAAGCTTGTTGATGTTACAAGATAGATTTTCTTGCAAGAGAATTCCCTTTTCCTTGGTGTTCCTCTTGGGGCTTCAGTTGGCCATCCTCTATGCCATCAAGAAATGGCACCACTATTTGTATGGTAGCCACTTCCAAGTAAAAAGCAACCACCGAGTCCTCCAGTACTTCTTGACTCAGTCTACTTTGACTCCTAACTAAAGGCGATGGGTGGCAACCTTATAGAACTATGACTTTGATATTTCATACACTCGGGGCAAGGATAATATTGTGGCTGATTCACTCTCTTGAATGTGGGTGTGCAGAGTGTCCTCTATCTCAAAATTGCACAATGATTGGGTTGAAGAGCTTCAAGAGGCTTACTTACTAGATGATCACTTCAGCCACACATTTCAAAAATTACAACATGGGGTCATGGCTGAAAACTCCCAATATCAGCTCAAGCATAGCCTTGTTTGGTCCCATGGCAAGATTGTCATCCCCCACACTTCCCCCCTTCACGCAGAAGATCATGGAAGAGATGCATTCTTGCCCCATTGTTGGTCAATTGGGTGTTTTCAAAACATATGACAGGATTGCTAAGAGCTTTCATTGGAAAGGCTTATGGAGGGATGTCAAGGACTTTGTGACCAAATGTGTTCCATGCCAACAGAACAAGGATAGTACACTCAGGCTCGCTAGCCTCTTGCAGTCTCTCCCTATCCCTGAAGGAAAATGGACCTACATCATAATGGACTTTATCACTGGCCTTCCTGTGACTAAGAAAGGGTGGAACAATATCTATGTGGTCATTGATCACCTCACCAAAGCTACCCACTTTATCCCCACTAAGATCCAATACACTACCTCTCAAGTGGCTACTCAATTTATGGAAAATGTCTTCAAGTTGCATGGCTTGCCACAGGTCATAGTACATGATCAGGATGCAAAGCTTATGAGTAACTCCTGGCAGACAGTTTTCACCTCCATGGGGACCAAGCTTGCTCCGTCCACTGCATACCACCCTCAGACTGATGGCCAGACTGAAAGAGTGAACAAATGGCTTGAGACATATTTGAGGCACTTTTGCCATGATGTACAGCATAGTTGGGATACGTGGCTTCACTTGGCTGAGTTTGCATATAATAACTCCATGCACTCTAGCATTAGAGTTTTCCCTTTTGAGGCCTTATATGGGTATAAAGTTCCCCTCCCCACAGTCTTATTTTATGATAAGATCAATCCTCAGAGTCAGGCTGAGATCGTATGCAAGCTTTACTTCAGCAATGTAAAATGAACCTTCAAAAGGCTCAAACACACATGAAACTCTATGCTAATGAGAAACGAAGGAATTTGGAATTCCAAGAAGGGGAATTGGTCCTTTTGAAACTGCCTAAGTCCCGCTACTCGACTCTCAAAAAGGGCAGTAGTAACAAGCTGGCCCACTGCTTCTATGGCCCATATCAGATCCTAAAGAGAGTTGGTGACTTCACCTATTGCTTAGAACTCCTCCCACCACTAAAATCCACAATGTGTTTCATGTCAGCCAGTTGAAACCCTTTGTAGGCTCCTTAATGGACTATGTGGAAGAACTTCCCCCCATAGATGAAGAAGGCATCACTCAATATATCCCTAAAGCAATCATTGGGCAACAGGATAAGCACTTATGGTCCCGATCCATTAAAGAATACCTCATCAAATGGCAAGGCCTACCCTTGGAAGAAGCCTCTTGGCACACAATAACCATCATCAATGAGTTTCCCTACCTCCATGAGGCCCAACGGCTGGAAGACTAGCCGGTCATGCCCCAATTGACCACCCTTTGCCTGCAGAATACACAATGTTTTAGAATAGTTTTGTACTTATTCAAATCTCATGCATATGCATCCTACATAGGTTGAAAGTACTTGTCATAAGCTTCGTTTCGACATGTGGTACACCCTATTTGGAGCAGCCCATCAAAAGTTATGACCTGTTTACTTCGATACGCCGGCGGTCCTGGACTACATGCTGTCCCTAGTCTCTACCCACCCAATTTTCATTGTCAAAGGGTTCAGATTAGTACTCTGCAACCCTCCCTTAACCCACCCATCACTCTCCTCTATTTCTCATTGTTTTTTAGGGCAAAAACCTTCAGAGTGGGGATGGATTGTAACAAGTGGGATACACACCGACTAGGGTTTAAACACCCAGTCACACTGATCGGGGTATATAAGGTGTAAGAGCCCCAGATTAGGGCAACCAATTATTATCAAGATCATACTCTTCACCTTCATCTCTAGCTTCCATGGCTTCCTCCTCCCTTCTCTCCTCTTTTCTCTCTTTCTCTCTCCTCTTCTAGTCTTCTCCCTTCTTCTTGCTCTCTTTCTCTGTCTTCAGCTCTTCTCCTCTCTCCTCAGCTTCTTTCATTACAGATAAAAAAAAAGACACAATGAGAAATGTGTAAGGACCTCCATGAAGATATTGACTCTTGAGAAACAAACAAATAAACAAGCAATACAACAATCTTTATGTGAATGCTATTACTATATTGTTTTGATACATATTACTTGGTTTTGTGATAAAATGAAAATTTTGATAAATCTCTTATCTACTTTTAATGAGCACATAATCCATCTAACATTAAAGAATTATAAAAAGGATAAGTAAACATGAAATAATTATCTAAACATTAATAGCAATAATACTCCAAACATTGTTAGCTTTTATATCACACACACATGCATACACACATGTGTATATATTGTATATACATATTCATATTGCAATTTATATAAATAACTTACATTTTAATTTAGTTACTATTTATTTATATTATAATTCACTTATATTGTAATCTACACATATACTCGTTTGGTGCATCCTTCAAACTACTTTAAGTTGTAATTCACACAAAGTTCTATATATATGTTGTAATTTATACAATATAATTACATTATAATTCACTTATTATATCATAATTTACATAATTAATTAACAAGAAATTTACATATACAACTTATGAGCAATGAAAATAACATTAAAACACATATTTTAACTAATGAAAAACAAATGCTAATGAACTAACTTTGCCTAGTTAGGAACAACATAGTCCAAATAGCATCTAACAATAACCGTACCATGAACTAACATTTCCCAAGCTAGGATATTAGCCCATTAAAAAAAGTTCACACAAGTTTGATTGATATTATCTAACTTAATGCTTTATATTTAGGATACCTAAAGTCCATAAGGAGATTAAATATCCAATATATAAAGCACTTTGGGATTGTCCCAATGTTTATTAAAAAACAAGAACCAAAACTAGGAAATAATCGAGGATTACCTCTTGCTCTCGTTGGAGCAAGTAACCCTATCTTATTTATGCATGCTTTGATTCCTTATTTTTAAGTATCTCTATGCAAAGAATAGAGTCTAGCTCATTAAAAGATTCTCAAAATCATCCACTTAAAATATGAGATACTCTCAAGGTTGTCCCATAAGAGAGTTCTTCATCCAAAAAGGATGCATTTCCCAAGAGACTCACCTAAAAGGTAGAAAAGTGAAAAATATGATTAGGATCCTCTATATATGGTGAATTTTCAGGTTTTAAGCTTGTCAAGCTTTATATATATCCCAACAAGCCCGGCAAGGTTAATAGTTAAAAGCCTAATGTGCCCATTGGGATACAAAAAAACCCCTCCATGTTAACCAGCAAAGTACGGTTCACTTACTTAATGTCATTTTTAATGTTATTAATTTAAAATCATAGAGTTAATGATATGTTATTATTACATGAGATCGCAAAAATGCAATCACGTCATTGTGATCCCTATTCTTCTCTAACCCTCTCCTCTCTTCTTTCCTTTCTCATTATCTTTCTATGTCCTCTATATCCCCCCTCTCTCTCTCTCTCTCTCTCTCTCTCTCTCTCTCTCTCTCTCTCTCTCTCTCTCTCTCGTTTAGGATTATTGATGATTGAAAACATAATCAAAGTGTTCCTAGCTATGGTCTCAAGGTTGTAACGTAGCCTCAGAGCTTGTTGTTTTCCAAGGTTGTATGCTCACGAACGTGTCGAAGCTCCCCTCTCTCCCTCTCTCTTCAAAAACAATCATTGCAATTATCTAGAATGTGTGGAGAAGTTTGATGAGATGGCTATTGTTAATGATGACATGCATGAGCCTGAAGGACAAAGGATACAGTTTGATCATGTTGGCACTTGTGCGATAAGTGGAGATGATAATGTTGAACAACTCATAAGAAAACAACAACTGTAGTTTAGATTAATGGCCTAATATAACTCTTAAGTTCTGTAATCTTTTATTTGACAATAGCCCTTAGTCACATGTGAACTCAGTAAGTACGTAGATAACTTATTTACCTATCTATTCACATGTGAGACATTACAATTAAAGTCGATCTTATCTTTGATACTTACAGGAAATAGTTGACAAGTCAACATATAACAATCATGGAAGTAATTATTGCCTTACATAGCAAATTGTTAAAGGATATAAATGTTTATTATCTCCAACAACTAATATGTCAATCTACGATATGTTTTTTCTCTAGTTTTAATTTTTCAACTACCACTATATTGATCAAAGAGAATGTAGTCCCTGGATATATTAATGTAGGCAATGGATGCCCTTTACTTTCAAGCCTTAGTACACATACAAGCCAAATGTCTAATGTTGAGGAGATGTGAAATCTCATATGGTTTGCTTGTGGTATTCACTTGCTCACTCATTTTCAGAGCACAACTTTAAGGATTTCTATTGCATTAAGTCCAACTTGCATATTACAAATCCGCTTGTGTTTGGCCTTTTTAGTTTTTTGCAATACTTAGATACATCTTCAAAAATATTATAATTGAAGCATTTTAGTTGCCATTGATCATCTATTTGCATAATGATCCAAGAGCCGATTTGCTTTTATAGAAGCTTGATTTGATTTATTTCTAGATGTTTTTCAATGTCTTGATCTTTTGATTGAAGTCTTGCTATTAGTCAAATATTCATAGGCACTTCATTGATTGATATATTTTGAATGTGTGGTATTGTTGAGAGTACAATAATATTCTTTTTTGTACCCTTACTATATTTTAGGAAAATTTTAACATATTACTATAAACTTAGTTTTGTTAAAGGTTGATGATCACCTTACTATATTTCAATAAAAATATATCATATTACTATTAACTTAGTTCTATTAAAGGTTGATGATCGATTTCAATAGTTAAATTTGTTCCATGTTTATATAGGTGTAGTTTTTGTAGCAACTAAACTATAGCTAAAAGTTATATGCTCACAAATATTTGTTTTACGCCTTAATAAAGGGCTTACAAATCAATCCATGAAATCAACAAAGAATTCAACATCAAAGGTCTTTTAGAGTAGTATAGAGATTTGTTCCAACCTACAACTCTTACCTCCCAAGAGAGTAGGATCACCTTATAGATTTGGAGCCTCGCTTAAAGCCACTAAATAAGCTACCTTATCTACTTTTCAAATATGAACATGAGAAAGTAGCCAATCATTTTAGACATCTATTAGAGATGGGATTCATTGATCCTAGTTCTTTACCTTGTGCATTTTCGAGTTTGTTGGTTAAGAAAAAAGACGGTACCTTTAGAATGTTATTGATTATAGGGACCTCAATAAGATTACTATTAAAAAAATAAGTATAACCTACTTAATGAGCTTATAAAGGCAAAGTACTTTATTAAAATAGATTTAATATCAGGCTACCATCAAATTTGCATGACAAAGGGTGATGAAATAAAGATAGCATTTAGGATTGATTGAGGGCTCTATCATTTCCTTGTTATGTCATTCGGGTTAACAAATGCTCCAGCTATCTTTTAGAGCCTCATGAACAAAATATTGCAACCATTTCTTTTTAAGTCTGTCTTGATTTTCTTTATTGATATTCCCATCTGTTGAGAAATAGACAAATGATGTATGCTCCAGGAAGAGATGTCTTGAATCCCATATGCACAGTGAGAGGAGAGTGGAATAACCTAACTTCTATAAAGCATTGTACTTGACTATCACTTTCATATGGAATGAATACAATATCATGATGCTTTGTACTTTCACTTAGTGTCTTATCAGTGTCAGTCCATTACACAAGATTGTATTTATGAGTCCAAGCTTCCATCTTGGAACCTAATTCGCTTGTGTAACAGTTGGTCTCACTTTGTCTATGTCAACATGAGTTATGTCTTCATCTTCCATCCTCCATAGCTCCTGCCATGCTCTAGATTCACACTTTGCACATAGTATCAGAGCTCAGTCGGGCATGGCACTACTCCTCCAACACGGTTTCACTCTCATCTAGCTCAGTCCTCAATTCCAAGTCTAGAACCCCATCTCCTACTCCTTCTCACTGCCCTGCTTGGCAGCCATAGCCAAGACTGCACCTACATTTGATTGAGCTCTTAGATCTCCACATAGAGGCAATATCTTTTGAAGCTCTCTTCTAGGGAAACATTCCTCCACTGAGGGTGCTCCCCCTCGACACCTCAATCGACAACATTAACCCTTCTTTGATTCAGCATTGCATTTTTTCGCAGCTGCTGCCTGTCTTCACATCCCTATGTGGTCATACTATTCGTTCTCCTCCTGCGCTGTGCGAATCCGCCACTGTTCATGGGGCAAATGTAGCCTATCACCTAAGCTTTATCCTCACCAAATCTTGTTCAAAATAATTCACTATATGCTCTATTACTATGGCCACGAAATTAGACGGGCCAGAAACCCTAAACTCATGACCTCCATAGCTAGCTTTCTTAAATCTTACATATTACTTCATTTTCTTCATTTCCACTCTCCTACCAATCAAATGCCACCCTGATTGCACTAAATCTGAAGGTTTCAGCAAAGATTCATGATATTTTGAAGATTTTTTGTGAAGTCTCGAAGACCTCAAGCAGTAGCATCAACACTAAAGCTTCTTTCTTTGCTTCATTCTTCCTATATTTGGCAAGACCAAGGAAAATACAAGCATCGAGAATCACCATCAAGCAGGAAGAAGATTCAAGCTTAAGACCATACATAGTATCTCTTGATACTACAGAGTGTGTCTTCACATTACCTTGCACTTGTGTCTCTTGACACATTGAAATACAACTCTTTTGCTATTGAAGCTTATCAACATGGAGGAGCTTAAAAAAATAGCAAAGTTTTAATGGAGAAGGTTTCCATGCCTAGAAGGAAAAGACCATGTACCACCTCATGAGGACAGACCTATGGGATCTCTTTGAAGATGATGAGGGTGATGCAAATGACAGGGAAGAAGATTCAGAAAGTGGGGTCCTTGCAGTAGCTCCACCAAAAACCAAAGAATGAAAGAAGATAAATAACAAGGCACTAGGCATCATTGCCTAGGGACTAAGTGATGATGTGCTACATCATATCTCTGGAATTAGAGATGCTAGAACAACTTGGGAGGAACTTGACAGGATGTTTGGTACCCAAGCAAAGAATTCAAAGGTAAAATTACTCATGTAGTTTTATACACTAGATATAAAAGATATTGCTTCCATGACCATACACATTAACAAGTTCAAGATCTTAAAAACCTAGCTTACAACTCTTAAGAAGAATATTGATGAAGATGAAGCAATAGCCATAATGCTTGCAAGTGTAAATAAGGATCCATATGAGAATCTTGTGTCCACCCTAAGTAATGTTCCAAGTCTCTCACTTAAAGATATTGAGCACTCTCTTCTTGATGAAGAGAACAAACAGAAGAACAAGAATGCAAAAGATGGTGTCCCATCATCTAGGAAAAATCTCTTATACATCAAAGGAGTTGTTGGACCCAAGGGAAGAGGTTGAGGATTCAACACCGACAACAAAAATCGGATTTCATGTCATTATTGTGGTAAGACCGACCATATAGCCAGTGAATATTTCCACAAGAAAAGAGCACATTAGATGTAGAATGATCACCACCATAACCAATTCATGAATGAAGAAGAAGAAGAAGATGTTTCTGCTACCATCAACGATTCTAACTGATTGTTCTAAAAGAATTTTCATTGTATCTTTCATATGTTTTCCCTTAGTGGATTTGCTTTGTAAAAACCCTTGCCAAATATGTAAAGTTTCAAGCTTTAACTTGACTAGGCTACCTATGAGCTAGTCTCCCGGGCCATGCCACCATGTAGGGGGAGCAAAAGCCAGCAAGTGTAGGGACTCATCATTTGAGGGGGGGGGGTATTGAGAAATAGACAAATGATGTATGCTCCAAGAAGAGATGTCCTGAATCCCATATGCATAGTGAGGAGAGTGGAACAACCTAACTTCTATAAAGCATTGTACTTGACTATCACTTTCATATGGAATGAATACAATATCATGATGCTTTGTACTTTCACTTAGTGTCTTGTTAGTGTCAATCCATAACACAAGAATGCCTTTATGAGTCCAAGCTTCCATCTTGGAGCCTAATTCACTTGTGTAACAGTTGGTCTCTCTTTGTCTATGTCAACATGAGTCTTGTCTTCATCTTCCATTCTCCATAGCTCGTGCCATGCTCTAAATCCGCACTTTGCACACCATCTACATTAAGTCATTGGATAATCATTTGATGCATGTGAGGAAGGTATTTGATATTTTGAGACAATATAGATTGTTTGCTAAGGAGACTAAGTGCTCATTTATGGAAACTGAGATGAAGTATTTGGGACACATTGCAAATGAGGAAGGAATTAAGATTGATCCTAAGAAAGTTTAGTGTGCTAAAGAATGGACAACGTCTACAAAAACCACTTCTTTTCATGGTTTTCTTGATCTATCTTCTTTTTATCGAAGGCTTATTGGACACTATGTGACTATTGCAGTATATTTAACATATAGGCTCAACAAAGAAGCTTTCTTGTGAGATGTTATAGTTGATTGGAGTTTGAATCAATTAAAGAACTTGCTTACTTTAGCTCCTATTTTAGTTTGCCCTAACTTTTCAAAAGAGTTTACTATCTAGTATGATGTAAGTGGATGGGGCATAGATGCAGTTCTACTTTCGGAGTGTAGAATACTTGCCTTTAAAAGTCACAAGCTCATGAAAAAGGAGATGGAAATGAATGTTTATGACCAAGACATGTTGGCTATTCTTCATGGATCAAAAAATGGCACCACTATCTTTATGGTAGCTAGTTTAAAGTGAAAGTAATCATAGAGTTTTCAAGTACTTTCTATCATAGTCTAATCTCACTCTTAAGCAACGAAAATGGATGGCTATATTGCAAAATTATGACTTTGATGTCACTCATACTAGGAGCAATGATAATATTATGGCTAAATTTCTATCTAGAATGTGGGCATGCAAGGTTTAAGCTACAACTGAGCTTCATGGCAATTGGATTAAAGAGATCCAAGAGGCCTATTTATTGGATGAAGGATTCAACCATATATCTTGCAGAAATTATAGCAAGGATTGATAGTTGAGACCTCTCAAATTTAGCTTAAAATTGTTTTATTTGGTTTTATGGCAAGATTGCAATCCCTTACACTTCTCACTTCAGGCAAAAGATAATGGATGCAATGCATTCTTCACCTACATTTGGCCATCTAGGTATTTTTAAAAGTGATAAAATATCTAAGAGTTTTCATTGGAAAGACCTATGGAACAATGTTAAGGACTTTGTTTCTAAATGTGTGCCATGCTAGCAAAATAAGGATGGCACTTTTAAGCAAGGACGTTTATTATAGCCATTATTTATCCTTGAGGGCAAATGGACACATATAACCATGGATTTTATCACTTGCTTATCTATAACTAAGAAGGGGTGGAATAACATTTATATGGTAGGAGATAGGCTCAACAAAGTAGCCCATTTTATTTCCACAAAGACTCGATTTATAGTATATCAAGTAGCCAATCAGTTTATAGAGTAGGTGCTTAAGTTGTATGGGCAATTACAAGCCATAGTTCATCACAGGAATACCAAGTTTATGAGCAACTTTTGGTATGTGATTTTTAGTTCAATGGAGCCAAAATTAGCTCCATCTATGACGTATCATCCCCAAACTGATGACTAAATAGAGAGGGTAAGTAAATGGCTTGAGACCTACTTAAGACATTTTTGCCATAGTATGAAGCATATATCACATTTATGGATCCATTTGGTCAAGTTTTCCTACAACAACTCCACTTATTCTAGCATAGGAGTCTCTCCCTTTGAGGCTTTATGTGGGTACAAGATGCCCCTTCCTATGGTCATGTTTAATGAGAAGATAAATCCTCAAGGAAAAAAAGAATTGGATTGCATATACACCATACTTCAGTAGTGTAAGGTGAATCTTAAGAAAGGCTAGGACCAAATGAGGCTTTATGCTAATGAGAAAAGGCAACCTATAGAGTTTCAAGAAGAAGAGCTGATACTTTTGAAGGTGTCCAAGTTACTACATTCTACTCTCAAGGATGGCACTAGCAATAACTTGGCACATAGGTTTTATGGGCCATATAGGATTATTAAGTGTGTGGGTGATTTGGCTTATTGTATAGGACTCCCTTTCTCCACTAAGATTCATAATGCTTTTCATGTGACCCTGCTTAAGTCTTTTGTTGGGACTCAAGTGGATTATGCAAATGAGCTACCACCCATGGATGAAAAGGTCATTATTCAGTATATTCTTGAGGAAGTCATAGGATGGCGTGAAAAGAAGCTTAGATCCAGATCAATCTTGAAATATTTGATTAAATAGTGAGGTTTATCGCTCCAGTAAGATTTTTAGAGGCCAACATCTATTTTTTAGGAGTTCTCTTAATTTCAAGATGTTATTTTGGCTGAAGATTAGTTAAATTTGACCCTTGTTTTGATTCAGACAATCTCTAGATAACACTTTGTTGTAGAACAATTTTTTCATTGTATTAATGATAGCATATTGCAACTATATATAGACTAAAAAAGTGTTAAAAAAGCATCATTTTGATGTGTAGCACACTTCATTTGGAGCAACCTATAGAAAGTTATTCCAGATTTAGTACAATAAGGTTTGTAATAGATAAAAAGTTGTCTATTATTTGTAGGAATACTTTCAAAAAGATTTGGTGGACAAATTATCAACGAGGATTTCCAAATGCTAAATATATGAGAGGCTTATCCTTAAGCTTTGATTCCAATTAATTTTTTTCAAATTTGCCAAGATTCTTTATACCTTTGTAATACTAAAACAAAGTAGTACTATGTCATATCCACTATTTAAGCCATTGTAATAAGTCCATTCTTTATTTTTGAGGGTAAAAACCTTTGGGTGGGATGGAATATAAAGAGTGGAAAGACAAGATATTAGTATTCTTATTTGGGGAAAAATAAGAAAAATACTAGCTACATTGGTTTGGTAGAAAAGGTGCAAAGAGACTTAATTATTTACAATTCAGTAATAAACCAAATCTCTTTCATCTTAGCTCCTTGCATAGCTTACATGGTTGACTTCTCTTAACCTCTATTGGTCATATCTGTCTCTCATCTTCTAGTCTTTCTCTATCCTATTTCTATCTCTTTAGCAATATTCTCTTTCCTCTTTATTCTCCTCTCTGCTTGATAATCTAATCAATATCTAAAAATGTATACAACATATTGGGCTCAATAATAATAATAATAATAATAATAATAATAATAATGCCCAGCCTTCGAAGCATACAATAAAAATGTCTAGCACTTTATGCGCACAAATATATAATTATACCAAAACTAATTATTGAGGCTCCATCTAACGCTTCATAAATTCCATGTCTTTCTCCAAAATTTCAATCTAAATATCTGTGTAGCAACAATATAAAAATCAAGTCACTTTAAACAAATAATTATTCAACTAAATTATATATTCATAATACAAATGATTTTCCAACTTTGAGTTTGTAGAGCCACTTTGTGTAAATCATAGCATTGGTCTAACACGAAACAAAGTCTTGGTTGGCGAGGGGAGGCTTCTCTTGCAATGAAGGCTTGCTCGCAAGCTGAGAGTGTTCTAACATGAAAATTTTTGGAAACAAAGCTCAACTTGCTTCGTCATAAACAATCATGGATTGTTTAAAGTGCCATAAAAGACGATGTGTATGAATGTGAATTGTGAAAGATAATGTGGCTCACATGAGGGAAGCTTGGTATCATGTGGCAACTTCGAGTTCCTCACCAAAAGAGTAGCAACACAATTGGTTGGGAGAGTGTGTGAGTTGTGGGAGGTCAATGGTTATATATGGTTTTCTTGAAAAACCACAATTGGGTGGCTATGTGGTGCCTCACTTTTGGTTGAAAGATGTGTGTTATCCCTATCGATAAACACTGCCAGAAGGCACCATAATCCCGTTACAAAAAAAACTTTGGGTTCCTCAGAGCACCATTCCTTGGGTGTGGATTTCACTGTAGATGATAGCTAATCTTTGGCTCTTATATTTATTTATATTATATACCAATGTAATGTAATGTTTGTTCCAGGTTTGTTGCAGGAACGCACCCTGATGAGGTTTTAGACAGGCCGACTCGAACCACGCTTCGATTGCGTTGGGTCACGCGCACACTCCTTTGCGGCGGCGAGGACGAAATTGATCTGCCATTGATGACTGGAGAAGCAGGAGGAAGAGGCGGAACAGCATCAGCAGCCTTCTTGCAACAAGAGGTAGTGTACGCCATACCTTGTCTTGCGTTCCTGGTTTTCCCCCTTGCATGCTATTCCGTCGTTCTGTCTCGCAGGCGTCCCTGATCCCCCAGCCATGGCTAAAGGCAAGGGCAAACAGCCGCAACCGAAGAAGCCAAACCCTAACCCCGCCCCGGCCCCCATCCCTAGCTCCAAGACTGTGCCGCAGGCTCCTGTAGATGCAGGCGCGAACGCACCTGTCGCAGCCAGTGCTCCCTCCATAGATGACCTGTTCTCGTCATTGGATCGCCACATCAAGGCGAATGATTACAAGCAGATCGTCAGGGTCGCAGATCAGAGTATCCTTGCTTTTGATTGTTTTTGCGAGTGCTGTCAATAACAATTTCTTCTGCTGCATTCAAACAATTTGATGTGTGCTTAACTGTGTGCTAATTTGTTCTGTTGCACTAAAACAATTCCAGCGTTTGCTTAACTGTCAACAATAACTTCTTCTGTTGCATTCAAGTAATTTCGAGTTTTGCTCAATTGTCAACAATGATTTCTTCTGTTGCATTCGAAAAATTTCCATGTTTGCTTAACGAAGGCTTGAAGTACTTGCGGCTGCACCTGGTGATGCTGATGCTCTCCAGTGCAAAGTAGTTGCCCTTGTACAGGATGACAACGTTGATGGGGCTTTGGCAGTCATTGAGGCATCTCCGATGCCTGCGCGGTCTTCTTTGAGTTTCCACAAGGTATTTTCTGATTTTATTTGGTCCAGTAAAGATGAACGTCCAAGTTACCAAAATGTGTTCTGATTTGGAGGGCTTTGTGCAGAAGAATTTCGTCAACTTCATTTGTATATTTTGGGATTATGGGCAAAGATTTTCTAGTATGAGCTTGAAGCCTGCTTGATCTCCTATAATGCCATTCAGTAGGTTAAATCTTATTCTTTTCTTGTAGTCCTTGTAGCTGGCTGTAGAGGATCAGTCATCCTTGTGTCCAAGCATCCAAAGAAAAAAGAGCACGCAGGTCGTGGCAGTCTATTTGTTCCTTTGTTGTCTAAGCCTTGCATGAAAGTTACTCCAGAAATCACAAACATTAACTACAGTTTTGCAGCAAATGTGAGACTGAACTGCTGCATATTAAGGTATGGGCTTAGAGTGCCCGATCTACAGAGTATTACTGCAAAATGATCTAGAAGGGGGATCTTTCACATTTAGTATCATAAAGCTGCCCCTTATCAGATGTTTATATTGATGAAATAATAGGCAAGACATGGCAATTTTGATGGCTGGAGATGATGAAGATGGTTCAAGGCCTTTCACAGCTCAAAAATAAGGTGAAAGCACTATGCCAGCATATATTAACCCGTTTGCAATGCTGTTTCAGATTCTTCTTCCAGAGACCTAAAGTTTAGTCATACAATTGGGTCATTGCACCCATGTAGATTGCACAAATGTGTCCCTTCAATTCATCATTATCAGCCCTTCTATACTTGTGTGGATCGACATCATCCCTTCTATACTTGTGTGTATACATTAAAATCTCCACAGTGTCTTTAGTTGCTACCTGGGTCATGGCATAACCAGTAGTATAACCAAGAGGTTAGAAACTTGTAGGTAATTCTATTTGATGCATCGCTCTTTATGGCTGTGGAATTTTGTCATATATTTAAACATTACTATACTATAAAACAAAACATATCTTGCAATGCACCTAGGCACTGCTCAAATGTTGGGACATGCGGATGTGAATGACATGGTTGAGGGAATGTGTGAGAGAACGATTCTGAGTGCGTACAAGTGAAGGGTTACGCATGAGAGGTGAGATGCATGCCAAGAGGCAAGACACACGCAGAATCACTTGGCAAATCGTGGATTAGGATCGTGCCTTGTTGATGGTGGAGCAAGACAACTTAAGTTTTTGGTGCAAGGTGTTTCTTTTTTTTGATGACATAGCAAGAATTACACATTAAAGTTGGTCGTTCAATCATCTAAAAAAATGATGATGAACAAAAGGAAAAAGAAGTGTTAGGTTGAATGTGAATTGGATGCACATTTCTTCTCCACTCCTTTATCGGGCTGATGGTGGGGCTTGGGGGACATTGCGGTGATCATCGAGGCGTTGTTAGTGAACATTTTTTCTTCTTCTTCTATTTGTGTTAAGTTTTGAGGAGTAGGGAGCAAGTCTATCCATGTATTAGAGGGCGGGCGAGCTTGAGGCAAGTATTCGTGGCTCACTCGCTTGATCAAAGTGAAGATTGCTTGAGATGGGGTGAAAGAGTTGTCTCATATGGGACAATTAGGCGCCTTCATGGAATTAAAGTGCTAGTGTGAAGCTAAATCTTGATGATGGGTAATGAGTGACGGGCTTGGAGAATTTAGAAATTTTTGTTTCTCTATATTAGGTTTTAGCTATTATCGAATATGTTGTACAAATATGCTTTGTACATAGATCTAGCAATGCAAGTGGAGGTGGCACAAGTAGTGGTGGAGGCAATATGCCTAGAGGTGGTGTCACTTTGCCAAGGGCTCACTATTCTCCAAAGCTAGATGGACTTCCTCTCATTTGATGGTTTCCCAACTTTGAGGGGAGGTTGTCGAAATCAGGTGGCGTATGTAGTGCAGCTTGGAGCGAGTGTAGCGGTTGGTAGTTCTATATCTAGTGGACAATAGATTTAGCAATGCAAATGGATGTGGCACAAGTAGCGGCGGAGGGGATATGCTTAGAGGTGGTATCTCTTTGCCAAGAGCTCACTATTCTCCAAAGCTAGATGGACTTCCTCTCATTTGATGGTCTCCCAACTTTGAGGGGAGGTGGTCGAAATCGGATGGCGTATGTAGTGCAAGTTGGAGCGAGTGGAGCGGTTGGTAGTCGTAGATCTAGTGGACAAAGAGTTTAGTACGATGGCCTCATGTAGGCCATCGTACTAAACTCTTTCCTCATGCCATAACTCTCCACTAGCTAACAACGAGAGGGCTAGTGTGGGTTGGGTTGTCTATTGCCAAGTTCACATAAAGGACCCGCATTGTTAGCTTGCCTATGTTAGTCATGTCATTCTGTCATCTCCTAGTTGAGCTGCTGTTAGAGTCTGATGGAGACATAGGAGCTCTAGTAGTTTTAGGTGCATTTCCTTCAGTTGTCGGCTTCTTGTGTGCACTTCTAGGTCAATTTTTGCTTTTCTCGGTCTGTCTCCAACTGTCAGACATTCTTCTTGTTAGTTGGGATATCTTTGTGGCCACTTGCTATTTTTCTGGCATTTTCTAGAGTGCAACCAACATTAAATGTTGGCATTTATGGCACTTACAATTGCAAGCCGGCCAATTTTGGGCATTTATGGATATTTATAGCAAGCCTTTCCCTCTTGGTAGTCACTCACTCTCCTCGGTCTTCATTTCTTCATATGCAGGTGCAGACTCCGACACTCCGACACATCGTGCTTGGTGTTGCCATCGTCATTAGTTTGATTTGGTGCCCTCATTGACACTGTGGGCTGTATGCAGGAATTGATCAGTCCATCCCCTTTGTATTAGTATTCTTCTTTAGTTAGTATAATATTCTTCCTTCATCTTTTGCCCCCCCCCCCTTCTGTGTGTGTTCTTGTTTCTATTTTGTTGCGCGCATTAGAGTCTAGGCATTGATCAAATAATTAATCAATCAATTAATTAATTAATGCCAATATAAGGGTCAATAATTGCTTAGGGATACTTGGAAAACAAATTGGCCTAGCCAATTTAATTATTGGTTGGTGGAATTAATTTTTTGAGTACTAGAATAATTATTAAATTATTTTTCAAAAATAATATTTTGAAAATTAATTTAATAAGCTGAATAAATTTAAAAAATAGGATTCAAAGGCTACCACTTAGCAAAACTTGCCCATGTAAGTAGGAAAAACGTTTTTAGAGGTTGATAGAGTGTATTCTAGCCATTGTGAGAGAGGAGGGGGCTATTAGAGAGCAAGGAGAGGTTGCTGATGTGATTTGCAGCCACTAGGGATCAGTCCTACAGTAAGTGACAACAATTTGGAGCCCTCTAGGAGCAGGTGACAACAACCCAAGGTCCTTCTGGTGCAGGTGATAGCATGCAGGAGGGGGCAAGAGTCTTTTTGGTGGTCCTAAGTTGTAGGTGATAGGTTTCATAGCTGTTTGAGCAGGGCGGCAGCAGTTTTTTAGAGTTTCAGGGAGATTCAAGAGGCCAGCCAACCAATATTAGAATTGGGACTGAATTTGTCTTTTAAGGAGCATGGCAATATTCTTCTTCAGTTAGTGCAAAATTCTTCCTTCATTCTTTGCTCTCTCTCTCTCTCTCTCTCTCTCTCTTTGTGTCTTTGTTTCTCTCTGTGTTTTGTGTTTCTGTTCCATTGCACACTCTCATAAGGACATGTCAAGTGAGAGCACTCATCTACTCTTTATGTTTCTGATACCTCCAATCCTTCTCCGCGGAGTTCCTTAGGCCACCCTAAGTGTTTCCAAATCTCTTCTACATCTTTCCCTAATCATTCAATGGTTCGTCACCTTTCTCTCATGGAGAAGAAACATGCAGCAATGGTGAAAAAAGTAACTATTTCAAAGTTCAATGGCAAGCAAGATGGGAAGTTTGTCTACATTGGGGTGGAGGAGGTGGACAATGTCCTTGTTGTTAGCGGTATAGTCAACTCATGAGTGAGTTTGGGCATGTGATTCAATGGGCTAGACATTATGGATGTTTTTAGTTTTAATTAGCCATTATTATGTGATTCATGGCATTTATTAGTGGATGACTAGCATTAAATGCTAGCTGATCTGATGCATTTATTGTATTATTTTTGGCCTATATATACAGACAGCAGGCTCCCTCCTCCATTGTCTATCATTCATCATCATCAAATTCCAGCGTAGACCCTGTTGGATTGAGGGAGCCGGTGCCAGTGCCCACATAACCAATGACTCCCTATTGTACGCGACTGTCTCATGTTTCGTATATGGATTTCAGTTTTTAGAGCATATCTCTCAGTTTTTCCTTCTTAGTATTATTTTGTTTTCTTTTTCCTCTCTTATTATGCAACCTATTACAATAGTGTTCTACACTTCCATCGCTGCACTCACTTTTGATATGATATTAGATTTCAGGAGTGGGGTGTGACATGCTAGGCAACCAATTTCTAGGTTCAGATGTTTATAGCCTTCCATTATTTGGCGGTTATGTTGCTGCTTGTGTTTATCATTTTTTGCATTATTTTAATATTTTGATTTCGTGATCAGTTATCCTTGACAGTGTTTCAACTTGTACTTTGTGTAGTTTGTTTTGTGTTTTGGTGTTCTCTCTCTCTCTTACACACACACACACACACACACACACACACACACACAAACCAGCCTTCCTTCCATGGATGGATGGTAATTCCCTGATTACAACCTAGTTACAGTGACAACATTTATTACAAAACTGAGAAATGCAAATTAACTCACAATCTTGGACAATGGACACCTTGTTGGCCGCAAAACTAGCATCCCTTTCAATATTTCTTTAACTTAATTGAAGAAGAAGTTGATGTACAATGTAAATTTTCCAATCCCTTTCGGTATTCCAACTCCCCTTGATGGAGTTGGAAAATGTCCCGAATTCATTGATTTGCTGGTCCCTCCACTTGAATTTGATTGAAAATGGTTTCAGCCTTGTTAAGTCCAAGTCTTAGCTTCCAATTTTCGGCATGCTTCTCGAAGCTGTTGCTAAACCCTAATTTCTGTTGCAAATAAGGGTTTATAGGAGAGAAATCTGAAATTTCTCAGCCTCTGGTGATCTCAATGCTGTAATCTTCTTAGCAAGGCTGGGAGATGAGAGAGAATGTTGAGGAGAGAGAAAAATTTGCTGTGACTTGTTTATTGGTCTTCTCCTACCCTTGGATGCCTTGGAGGTCCTCCAATGACTGTAGATGAGACCAACATCTCTTGCCTCTCTCTTGCAAGTTGAATGCACTAAAAATGCCTCTCTTCAACCTCCAAAGACGTTTTTTAGTCTTACATGGGCATTTTTCACAAGTGGCAGCATTCCCAAATGCTTTTTTCAGCATTATCCACAATTAAATATTAATTTTCAGTATTAATCTAATAATTGTTTCTGTGCCAAAAAAAATCCTTGATTGGTCAATAATTAAATTGGCTCGGCAACTTCCATTCCCGAGCGTCTTTGCACCATCTTTGACTATAAGATTGGTGTTAGGTACCTTTAAACGCCACTTCTCTAGTGTCACCAACTGACACTTATGGCCAAATGAATGACCTAGGCTAACAACTAGTACAACCACCAAATATATGTGGAGCATAACTTGCAACAACTTTTGCATTTGACATCGCGTGATTTCCTCGGGTCTTGGGCTTGTAAATTTACTTTAACCCTAGTTACACCTCACATGTGCAACATTTACTTAACCATGTGATAAGAGTTAATCCATATGTTAAGTGAGGTTTTAAAAATACATGTCCTTATGACAACCCTTCTTCTTAAAATCCTTCCAATTGTCCTTGATTGCACTACTAGATGCATCAAAAGCAAAATAGTGGACTGGAATTTCCACAAGGTATCATAGTTAACACAACATTGCGCACTACTACTCAACCATTTCATATGCCCAACACATATTGAAAATTATCAGCCAATCATGACATAACATAATACTCACAAAGAATCTCAAAAAGATTGCCAGATTATCATGTGACATGTCTATTTTTCATTAGCTCAACTCATCTTGCAAAACCAAACCATAGCATAGCATAACCAAGCATAAACCAGGGCTAAAACATCAATGGCATCATAACATATGTTGTTGTCCATGGAACCAACTGAATACCACTAAATATTAATCATACATTGAAAACAAGCATTCATTAATCAATCCCCAATAATCATTACTCAATGCAAATGTACAGTTTTAGAGGTATAGTGAAAACCATACCCACATGCATACCAAACATAGTGACTAGTACATTGAATAGTGATCTCTTGGTAAACATATTATCAGCTATAGTACCTTGAATGTATGCTAAATACATCCGAGATCCACTAAATCTAGAGCTGCCCATCATTGAGGAGTGGAGGTGCTCTCTCTCCATGAGCATCAGGTAATACTCTGGACCCTTGCTCTGTTGAACCTGATTGAGCCCAAACTAAAGTCTGCTCTAGTTGGAAAGCATCAGGGGAAAGTTGCAACAACTGAGGATGGTCTACCAAGTCATCCTCCTCCATCCATTTGGCATCCATTGGTGAATAATGATGAAACTTCACTAAGTACCTTTTGGAACCTTACCCTTGATCTTTCGCTCTTTGTGTGCCGAAATTTGCTATGGTACCAGTATTTCATCGAGCTCTTCAACCTCAGGCTGAATTTCAGCAGATACATCATGTGGCACATCACCATGAAAAGGCCTAAGCAAGCTCACATGAAAGGCATTGTGTATCCGCTAGTGTGGAGGCAATTTTAGCCTATAGCATGTATTAGTGATTCTCTCCCACACTTGAAATGGTCCATAGTATTAGTATCTCATAGGTATCTTTGAATACAATCGCTCTTGGCCCTTCATTTTCTTTTTTTAGCCATGCCTTTCCAAAACGCAGCAATACATTATCGCCCTAATTTTCAGCTTTATTTTCAGATTTACCCTTTTTCTCAGCCGTGGCCTTAGTGACATGTGGCTTGGCATCACTATCTTGGAATCTTGCATCCTTTCCATGCAGCAATGTGTCAATTGTAGTAGCAGTTTCTATAAGCTGAGATATGCTGGAAATAGTGGACTTAATGCAAAAATCCCAAGTACCCTTTGGCAAATCACAAATATATTTCTCCCATAGAAACAGGAAACGGCCTTTTCGGCTTATAGGAACGGCCTAACACGTTCCAAACCCTTCGAGGAGGTGAAACGGCTAGGGAACGTTCCCAAGGCCATTCCCTACTGTTCCCTTCCGTTCCCCCTACCGTTCCCTGTTGTTGGGTATTTTACTCACGCCTTACTTACGCCTACGCTCATATGGGAGTGTCGGTGATCAGTAGGACACTGGGGCACTTTTTACTGTCGGTAGGAGAGGTTTTTTCCCCCAGACTTATGGTCTTATTATCGTATGTACTTATGTGCTTATGTTACACACATTTGGGCACTTAGTGTGTGTCGGGTGTGAACACCCCCCTACAACCCTAAGGTTTAAGGGTTGTACTTTGTACTTTCAGATTACACTCATTCAGTCTATTCTCTTGGGTGTCGTGCTTCAACTCTGTCTCTCACTCTCACACTGTCTACTGAATCTAGTTGTACCTCGATCCTCAGCTCTCACATTTGGTATCAGAGCAGTCCTCGCCAGTTTTGCCCCCGTGCCGTCAGCTCCAGCCGTCAGCGCACAGCTCCGCGTGCCCTGCCCAGCGCGCCACCTGTAAGCTGGAGGCGTCGCCTCCTCTGCACAGCGAGCCACCCGCCAACAACTCGCAAAAGCTTGCACGTCAGCCCAGGCGCTGTTCTTTCGTCAGACATCAGCGTCGTCAGCAGTCAGCTACTGCCACGTCGTCATCAGATTCCGCCAGCTGCAGACGTCACTCACCGTAAACGTCTGCTCGCGACTGTTCATCCCGCCCGCCTAACGACCAACGACCTGCCACTTTGCTCACGACAGTCCAGCCCGTCCTGCCCGCCGTTTTAAAACATTCCGTCTGCACCCCGCCACGTCAGCAGCTGCGTCGCCTGTTTGACCACGAGCAGCTCTTCGTTAGACGACGCCCGTCAGACCACGTGCAGCCCGCCTGCCCGCTTGCCGCCGTTTTTAAAAAAACATTACGTCAGTCGCTGCCTTCTACGCTGGCCCGCCAGTCAACGTCCTTCCCACCACGTGCAGCCTGCTCGTTTGACGACCACGTCAGGTAAAATTTTCAACAAATTTTTTTAAATTTCAGCCTAGAACACAGTTCTGGAAGCGGAGGTTCACACGCGGCAAGCACAGAACAAGTGCAGGGATAAATTTCATGCAAATTTCTGGACTGGATCGTCAAACATTTTGGGGCTTTTGTGTATTTGGAAGACAGTTGCATTTGGACTGCTGATACAGTCATAGAAAGACTGTTTTTGACAGAAATTTTGGCAAAAATTTTGGGGATTTTGACATAACAGTGTTGCAGTGCATTGTTTACACCTTGGGAAGCGTGCATTAAAAGACAGTTTTCTGACAGAGTACGCCCTTGCACATTAATTGCAGAAACGTATTTGCTGCAATTTCTGGAAATTTGCAGATTTCCAGTTCGTACTGCTTTGACATTGCTCATTTTGTCTTTGGAAATTTGTCATCATGGCAAATCAGGGAGGTGATGTTTTTCCGTATATATCCAAGGAGGACAGACTGGACGGAAACAACTATTCCCTTTGGTCATTCATGATGAAAAATGTATTAGTGGCCAAGAATTTATGGGATTATGTCAGTGGAGAGGAAACTCGACCGGGAGTTGTAGCTCTCGTTACTCCTCCTCCCCAAGGCGCACGTGGACAACGGGGACCTTAGTCTGCTCCACCTCAGCCACTTCCTCCAAGAACTGCAGCTCAAAAAGCTTGGGATACCCTGATGCACAGGCCTTGTCGCTGATTGCTCTGGCAGTTCAGCGGTCCATCATACCTCATATCCGTTCGGCGTCTTCTTCACGCGATGCATGGTTGACTTTGGAGCATATATTTGCAGGAAAGAATGAGACTCGGATCTCTTTTTTGAAGAAAGAGTTGGAAACTCTGAAGATGCATGAAGGTGATTCTATGCAGGATCACTTAAACAAGATTCAGGACTTGAGGGAGCAGCTCATGAATGTAGATGAGTATTTTTCGGATGCACAGTTGATATCCACCACCTTGAATTCCTTAGCTCCTTCGTACTTGTCTTTTCATACTGCATTGAACCTCACCATGAGGATTGCTGAGCACCCACTCACTTTTATTCAGTTGGTTAGCTTGCTTCTAGAGGAGGAGCAAACACGGAAAAATAGTGGTGTGGATGCTATAGTCTTTGAGCAGGCTTTTGTGGCAAGACAGAAAGGCAATAACAGCAAGGTTAAAAATGCTCCACAGAGTTCTGGCACTTCGGGCACATCGCAGAATCAGTCACAAGGGGGGACGCAACCAAAGAAAGGAAAATGTCATTATTGTAAGAAGCCCGGCCACTATATCATTGAGTGCAGAAAACACATTGCCAAAGAAAAGAAGAAGGAGTCAGGAATGTCTGTTTCTACTACTCCTTCCACTGCTAGTGAGTCCGCGTCCTTTGTTGTGGACAGGGACTATTGTTTTTACACTTGCAGTTATGACATCTCTTGGGCCGATAGAGCACTTAGCTCTACAGAGGATGTTGACACTTGGTTCTTTGACAGTGGTGCTTCTAGACATATCACATCTCGCAGAGATTTGTTTGCTTCAGTTAGTGCACCTCCCGTTGGGAAATCGGTACAGTGTGCCAATGATGCATCATACCCTGTTCGTGGTATTGGGGAGATTCAGCTCACAGCCATTGATGGCTCTATTCTCCGCCTGCAGGATGCTTTGTTTGTGCCTGGAATAAAGAAAAATTTGCTTTCTATTTCTTCTTTGGCACGTTGTGGTATGCATGTCACCTTTGATGATGACCGTTGCATGGTTCGAGAAAAAGAATGCATGACATTGGTCTTGAAAGGATCTTTGTGTCATGGTTTATATGAGTTGGATGCTCTTTCAGTAGATCAGTCAGCATACTTGACATCCACTCTTACTCTTGCTATGATATAGGCGGAGTTATGGTATGCTCGTTTAGGGCATGTAAACTTTGGCAGCTTGATGCTTTTACAGCGTACTCAGATGCTGGATGGCTTACCTCTCTTGGAGAGACCTCCTGAGCACTTATGCGAGGGATGCATTTTGGGGAAAATGCATCGGTTCTCATTTCCTCGTGATGTTGCTTTCAGGGCAACAACCAGATTGCAGTTGGTGCATTCAGATGTTTGTGGGCCTATGCAGACCATGTCATTGGGTGGTTGTTATTATTTTGTGACATTCATTGATGACTTCACACGTTTTTGCTGGGTCTATTGTTTGAAAAAGAAGTCAGAAGTGTATGATGCATTTTTGGTTTTCAGTGCACTTGTTGAAAACCAATCTGGATGCCACATTAAGACTCTCCGTTCGGACCGAGGGGGGGAATACATGTCCTCTATGCTGAATTCTTTTTTGCAGCAGAAGGGCATACAGCTTATACTCCACAGCAGAATGGGATAGCAGAGAGGAAAAATTGGTCACTCATGGAGATGGCCAGATGTATGCTGAAGGCAAAGAGCTTGCCTCATAGTTTTTGGATGGAAGCAGTCATGTGTGCTTGCCATATTTTGAACAGATGCCCTACCAAAGCCTTGAAGACCATCACACCATTTGAGGCTTGGAACAGCCGTAAACCTTCTGTTGGTCACTTTCGTACCTTTGGGTGTCTTGCCTATGCCCATATTCCACAGGTACTTAGAAGAAAATTGGACAACAAGGCTGTTAAGTGCATTTTTATGGGATATAGCAATGAGAGCAAAGGCTACAGACTCTATGATCCCGTTACTAAGAAGGTTTTTGTCAGCAGGGATGTTGTTTTTGATGAAAAATCAGAATTATCCTTGGCTGGTTTGGACACATATCAGGCTGCCCGTGATGTTTTTGAAGGGCTGCTGCCCATTACTTTTGGTGATTCAGCTGGAGGTTCACAAAATGAACCTAATGCTCAGCCAGCTGCTCCTATGGAAAGTGCAGAAATTCAGCCATTGGCTGATCGGAATATTCAGCATCATGCTGAAACAGAAATTCAGCAAGAGCTTGCACACAGCCAGGATGCTAGACAGCTACCTAGATGGTATTTGCAGACTATGCAAGATAGTCCTTTGGATGCACCCATGGCTGGTCGTACTAGAAGGCAAACTCGTTTGCATGATTCAGCACATACTATGGAGTTTATTATGGCAGCAAGTACTTTTGATAGTGAAGAGCCTGAATGTTATGAGGATGCACAACACAATCTGCATTGGAAGGCAGCCATGCAAGCTGAATTAAATTCTATTACTAAGAATCAAACTTGGGATTTGGTGTCCTTGCCATTTGGGAAGAAAGCCATTGGAACAAAATGGGTCTACAAATTGAAAAGAAAAGCAGATGGATCCATTGATAAATAAAAGGCACGGCTGGTAGCTAAAGGCTACGCACAGAAAAAGGGCATTGATTATGAGGAGACATTTGCTCCTACTTCCCGTATGACGACCATCAGGTCTATGATTGCTTTGGCTGCACGTTATGGTTGGACAGTCCATCAGCTAGATATCAAGACTGCATTTTTACATGGGGAACTTCAGGAGGAAGTTTATGTACAGCAGCCCATTGGTTTTGTAGTTGAAGGCTCAGAACATTTGGTATGCAAGCTCAAAAAGGCACTATATGGTTTAAAACAAGCTCCTAGAGCTTGGTATGAAAAGATAGATGCTTTCTTGCTTGGTCAGGGGTTTCTAAACCCTTTACGTACGTAAAGAAGGGGGATCTATGCTGATTTTATGTCTTTATGTTGATGACCTTTTGCTCACTAGAACACATGCTGATAGATTTCAGCATTCAAACAAAATTTGTAGCAAACTTTTGACATGTCTGACTTGGGAGTTTTGCATTACTACTTGGGCATCCAGTTCATACATAATGCTCGAGGTATTGGGTTATCACAGTCAATGTATATTGGGCAGCTTCTTGAGAAATTTGGCTTACAGGATTGCAAGCCAGTTAGTACTCCCATGGAACCTGGACTGAAACTGTCATTACATGATGACAGTGATTTGTTTGATATGCATTACATGATGACAGTGATTTGAGAAATTTGGCTTACAGGATTGCAAGCCAGTTAGTACTCCCATGGAACCTGGACTGAAACTGTCATTACATGATGACAGTGATTTGTTTGATATGCATACATATGCTCCTGCAGTTGGATGTCTTATCTATCTATGCAATACTAGGCTGGACATACAGTTTGCAGTTTCAGCTTTGAGCAGGTATATGCATCAGCCACGTATGTCACATTGGCAAGCTGTCAAGCGTGTTTTTCGCTACTTGCAGGGTACTCGTTCTCTTGGGTTGCTTTATGCCAAGGGGGGACCACTGCAGTTACATGCTTACAGTGATTCTGATTGGGCTGGTGATTATGATACACGTCACTCTACTAGTGGCAATTGTTTCTTTCTTGGCACTTCTTGCATTTCTTGGCTTAGCAAGAAACAATCCACTGTTGCATTTCTTGCATTTCTTGGCTTAGCAAGAAACAAGGTAGCTTTCACTACCACAGTTGAATGCGTATGGCTTAGACGCTTGCTAGCTGATTTGGATGTATCTGTTACTGAGCCTACTCCATTGTTCACTGACAGTCAGAGTGCCATTGCAGTGGCATGGAACCCAATGTTTCATGCTCGCACGAAACACATTGAGATTCACTATCACTTTGTCAGAGAGAGGCTATATGCAGGTGATATCAGCCTTGTCTATTGTCCTACCACCAGTAATGTGGCAGACATCTTCACCAAAGCTCTTCCTCGTGACAAATTTGAAGCATTTCGCGATGCTTTAAATTTGATATCCTTTGGTGGCGGATGATCCTTGTACTCTTGATCACTCTTCACTCCAGGGGGGTTTGTTGGGTATTTTACTCACGCCTTACTTACACCTACGCTCATATGGGAGTGTCGGTGATCAGTAGGACACTGGGGCACTTTTTTCTCTCGGTAGGAGAGGTTTTTTCCCCAGACTTATGGTCTTATTATCGTATGTACTTATGTGCTTATGTTACACACATTTGGGCACTTAGTGTGTGTCGGGTGTGAACACCCCCCCTACAACCCTAAGGTTTAAGGGTTGTACTTTGTACTTTCAGATTACACTCATTCAGTCTATTCTCTTGGGTGTCGTGCTTCAACTCTGTCTCTCATTCTCACACTGTCTACTGAATCTAGCTGTACCTTGATCCTCTGCTCTCACACCTGTTTGGAACGGCAGTTGCACGCCTGTTGACAAAAAATTAACATTTTTTCTAGTTTTTTCTTTTTGCTTGTGTCACATTCCTACCACATGTTCACCCATCTCCATTGCCTAACGTGCACACACTAATCTCTCTCTCTCTCTCTCTCTCTCTCTCTCGGGTTGAAGATTCAAAGTGTCAAGACAACCCACAAGCCAATCAGGAGTCCATGCAAAGTTCAAATTTGGTGCATTATCAATTCTTGCAAATCACAATCAAATTTCAGTCTATCCTCAATTCCAAGGTATTCATCCATTTATATTCTCTAATTTCGAGGAAAATTGGGATAATTGGGGCAATTCAAGGCAGTTTGGAGCTATGGGGGTAATCGAGTCAATTTTGGGACATTTGGGTCAATTTGGAGCATTGAGAGGGCAATTAGACGGACATTCTTTGAGGCATGCACAACATATTTGGGGCACTTAAGACGTGCCGTTCCTCCCATTCCCGTTCCCCAACCTTAGACGTTTCCCCCGTTCCAGGGGGTCCGGTTCCCGTTCTCCTTCCCTGTTCCAGGTAACTATGTTTTCTCCACCTGCTCATGGAGGGGTACTATGTGATCGGAAGTAACTAGTAGCAATGCATCCTAGAACTTATTATACTGATCCAAGTCTTTGCAAACTTTGGAATTCAATTGATTTCAAGTTGTCATAATGTCTACTTCAAAGGTACTTGCCAACCAATTTAAAGCAAACATTTGCTTGAACTGGATCCAATGGTAGGTGACTTTCCTTGAATAAGAAGCGTAGACCGCCATTGCAATGCATTTCCCTTCAAAAATGTGGTTGCCTTTCGTATCTTAGAGGCCTCTGTGAGGTTACCTCTAGAGTAGGCTGCATCAAATTGCTGAATAAAAACAAGTACTTTTAGTCTATCTTGTGCACCATTGAAAGGCTCAAACTTCACACTTTTGCCACCTTTATCATAGTCCTTCGGTGGACCTATGGAAGTCAAGTATCATAAATAGGCTGTTGCAAAAAGGGTGCATTTGTTGTATTTACATGATAGCCAGCACTATCAAATACTCCTACATAACCAGCACCAAATCCTTGTGCTCCAACTGACCTTGGGGGTGCAAGTACATATCCATATGGCTTGCTTCCTAAGAAAAATGCTTATGCTGCCATACATGGGCTTAGGCATTCCACTTGCATTACATGGATACATTGGGTGTTGTGAACCATGCATTGGCTGTTGCATACCATAGGGATTTGAGCCATACATTCCCATATGCAGTGCATGTCCAACTGTAGCATGAAAAATGGTACCACCACCAAAGTATCCTTGCCGTTCCATGCTTGCATGTGCATTATTACCTTGCTGCCTATGTTCCCATGGATTGGCACTACCAAGTTGGCCATGCATTTTCACTCGCTACCCCATGGGTACCAACTGTTTGTGTTCATCAGGTGTTTTGGTCTCTTCCAAAGGAGGCTTGGGCATTTCCTTTGGTTCTTGTCGCTGTCCCGAAGCTATAGAAGGTGTCTTCTTTTCTTTGTCTTTGCTGTTCTTTCTTTGGGCATTCACAAATTGAGAAAATTGGGGATCCTTTGCCAATTCAGCAAAAAGATTTGCTGCTGTACGCATTCAATCCTTGAAGCTATCATCGAATTCCTCAGCCCCTTGCTGGTCATAAACCTCTTTATGCATTGAAGTGCCAACATTTGGATCATTTTCCACATTTTCGGCTTGGTGTCCATGTTGAGAACTATGCCCAACATCAATCATTGCATTTCCCCCTTCACCACATGACTGACCAAGGAGTGATGCATCCTCTCCACTTGATCCCATATCACCATGTGAAGACATGCTTGTAATTCATTGCTGAGAGCAATTACAGCACTTAATGCAATAGTCCCAAGCTGCAATCAAGTGCCACAGGGTCACCAATTCAAAGGATTTGATGGTATCCCGGTAATGGAATCATGAAACCAGCCTTCATTCTGTGGATGGGTGGTAATTCCCTGATCACAACCTAGTTATAGTAATAACATTTATTACAAAATTGAGAAATGCAAATTAACCCACAATCTTGGACAATGGACACCTTGTTGGCTCCAAAACTAGTGCCCCTTTTGGTATTTCTTTAACCTAATTTAAGAAGTTGATGAACAATGGGATTTTCCCAATCTCTTTTGGTATTTCAACTCCCCTTGCTGTCCAAAATGACCAGTCGCTCTTCAATCTGATTTGCCTCTTGATTTAGGCAGTTAATTGGCCTTTACTTGCTTTGATGGAGATGGAAAATGCCCCAAATTCATTGATTTGTTGGTCCCTTCACTTGAATTTGACTGAAAATAGCTTCAACCTTGTTGAATTCGAGTCTCAGAGCTTTCAATTTTTGGCACGCTTTCTGAAGTTGTTGCTAAACCCAAATTTTTACTGCAGATTAGGGTTTACAGTAGAGAAATCTGAAATTTCTCAGCCTTTGGTGATCTCAATGTTGTAATCTTCGGAGCAAGGTTGTAGAAAGGCTGGGAGATGAGAGAGAACATTAAGAGAGAAAATTCAGACTTTCTTCAGGAAGAATTGAAGAAAATCAGTCATTTACTGTTGTTGCCCTGTCTTAATAGCCTGTAGATGCTGTCATCTGTTATTGATTGGTCTTCTCTTGCCCCTAGCTACCTTAAAAGGTTCTACAATGGTTGCAGTCAGACCAGCAACATCTTCACCCTCTTGCTTGTAGGCTAAATTCACTAAAAATGTTTCTCTTCAGCCTCTATAAAGACGTTTTTTAGTCTTGCAAGGGCATTTTTGACAACTGGTAGCCTTTCCAAATTGTTTTCTTCGGCATTATTCATAATGAATTTTCAATATTTAAATATTGAAAATTAATCTAATAATTATTTCGGTATAAAAAAAAAAGAGTGAATGGCCGATAATTAAATGGGCCAGGCAACTTTCATTCTCGAGGGTCTCGATGCCATCTTTGACCATCGGATTTGCATTAGTCACTGGGGTGGTCACTAGAGTGTCGAGGAGGTTGCTAGCTGCTTGTCGCTTTTCTATCCCTGTGTTTCCTGGTCAATGGCCTTGATTGATTTGCTTGCCCGTAGCATTTAGGCTTTGTCGAAGTGGCACTGCTTGTAGTGCAGTCATATCTCTCGATTTTGGTCGTGGAGGCGACACTAACGATGCTTGAGAGATCATCGATCTTGTTTTCCAATATGGGCTCAGCGTCTTTTAAGTGTTCTTGGGCTTCTTTCACCCACTCCTTCACTTTTTCGATGGCTTTGAGTTGGCGCTTTGGGTTGGGGTACTCCCTGACCTTCGCACTTCCCTTCTCAGCGGTTCTTTGAGGTGACATTTTTGCTTGTGCGTCTGTCACTTTCTTTCTAGCAGGTAGCGTGTTATAATAATTATTGCAACTTTTGCCTTTGACATTCCATAATTTCCTCGGGTCTCAGGCTCGTACATTTACTCTAATCCGAGTTACACCTCACATGTGCAACATTTACTTAACCATGTGATTGAAAATTAATCCACATGTTAAGTGAGGTTTCAAAAATGCATGTCCTCATGATACTCTCTCTATTTCTTCTCTTCTCTTCTCTCCCTCTCTCTCGTGATGGCGCTTCCTTGCCGTTCTACTTATGACAAACTCCATGGCCGTGATTACTTGGAGTGTTGATATGAAAGCACGGTTTGTGTAGAAGCGATTGTGGTACGTGGTTTTTGGAGCTATTGAGCATCCTCAGTCTCCCACTCCAGATGGTTGGAACCATGATAACCGTGAGGAAGCTGTGCTTACATGGAATTTCAATGATTTTGTTCGAGAACATGAAATTTTATTGCTTTGCTTAACATTGAATTAAAAGTTAATTAAATGTGCTAATGTGACTTGCACATGTGAGGTGCAAGTTAATTATTTTTCACAGTATGGGATCCAAAGAAAAGTTGTAATGAGTTATGTTTGATAGGTACTAGGTGATACCTGATATTAGATTTTGGCCTAGACTAATTTATTGGCCACTAATGTTAGTGGTGATAGTAGAGACTAAGCATTACTTAATTAATTAATGCTAGTCTAAAGGCTAGCAATTGCTTAGGGATATTTGGAAGACAAATTGACCTAGCCAATTTAACTATTGGTTAGTGGAATTATTTTTCTAGGCATTAGATTCATTATTAAATTAAATTTTCGAATCAATATTCTAAAAATTAATTTAATAAAGTGGATAATGCTAGATAATGAGATTGGAAGGCAACCACTTGGCAAAACTTGCCCATGCAAGTGGAAAAAACGTTTTTGGGGGTTGATGGAAGTTATACTAGCCATTGTGAGAGAGAAGCAGACTATTAGAGAGCAAAGGAGATACTGCTAATGTGATTTCAGCTACCAAGGACCAGTCCTAGAGCAAGCAACAATATTTTTGAGCCCTCCAGGCGCAGGTGATAGCAACCCAACATCCTTCTGGTGTAGGTGACAACATATAGGAGGGAGCAACAGCATTTCTAGTGGTCCTAAGTTACAGGTGACAGCTTCCATGGCTGTTTGAGTAGGGTAGCAATAGTTTTTCTGCCCTTCTCATGATGAAACTCTGAAATTTCACTCTCTACAGTATTCTCTCTTATCCTATAGCCATCTCTCTAGTTATCTTAGCAAAATCTAGCCATTTGAGTCATTAGAGGTGGAAACATTGGAAAACCTCTACTGTAAATCCTAATATACAACAAAAATTAGGGTTTGATAGCCACCTTGGGATGTACACCCAAAATTGAAGGCCTAGGACTTGAATTCCAGTAGCTGAAATTAAGGAATTTTAGGGAAATTCAAGAGGCTATCTAGCCAATATTAGATTTGGGGTTGAATTTGTCTTTCAAGGAGGAGGGTAAATGTCAATCCCTATGCAAACCAAGGGGCAAATTAGTTTGAAGACTTGTTGGTTAGTTTTGATAGCAAGAGACACTTGTATAAGTGGAGGAGATCAAAGAGTCTTAGTTGTACTCCTTCCATTTGCAATAAAAGCTAAAGAAACGTGACAAGGAGCACTTGGATAAGTGGAGGAGATCAAAGAATCTCAATCCTACTCCATCCATTTGCAATAAAAGCTAAGAAATGTGACAAGGGGCATGAGTTTTGGGACCAATAGGTTGTCCATTGTCCAAGATTAAATGTATTTCAGTTTATGTGATTTATGTACTGGTTATAATAATTCTTAAATTAGGTTATTATCACCCTCTCTAAGGAGGAAGATTGGTTTCAAGGTTCCATCGCCAAGAGATACCATAAGTCTGTTGACTTGGTGGGCTCATGGCACTTGAGTGAAGGTCATAAATTTTACTCTAGTATTGCAATTGTATTTAGTTGAGAAATACAACAAGAATGTCATCAGATGGTGAGTGATGCCTCTCAATTTGGGATTCACAAAGTGTTGGGGGAAATGCAATGCTTGATCTTGGACAAGGCACAGAGCATGGGCAGCAAGTTAACAATGTTGATTCAGGCCAAAATGTGGATCCTTTTAGGTCTCTTGAAGCTAATGACCCTAGTAAGAGGAAGAGGAATTTGATGACCAATTTAAAGATCAAGTGAGGAAAGCAACTGAAATGTTTTTGCAATCTAAAAGAAGAGGATATCGTCTCCAAAGAGCTTCGAGACAGCAAGATGCATCGAAGGAAGAGCCAATACAACAATATGATATTCCAAATGTCGGTAATGAGCATAAGTAAATGATGTGAGTGGTGCAATTGATGCATATGCATGGCCAACTTAGAAGGGCCAATTCAATGCTTTTTGGACAACAAGGCATCCATGCACTGATGGGGCATCTAAGATACTTTGGTGGTGGTATTAGTTTCCACGCTATGGTAGGTTAGGGACCGTATACGGGGATGTATGACACAATCCTTATGGTATGCGACAACTAATGCATGATGTGTAAGGCCCAATGTATGTGGGTATGGTTGATAATATGTATAATCCCATGTATAGCAATGTTGGCACGATGTTGGGGCATTTAAATCCGATCATCCAAAAAATGGATTGAAAAACAGCCCATGTCTCTAGCTTGGGTGTAGGCTTGCCCACCTAGCACATGCTTTCACTTGTAGCATGATTTGTATTTGCCCGATACGCTGAGTGTTATCGAAGTAATACAAATCAAAATATGTTGTTCGTTTGGCCAGCCATGAATCGATGTTCGCCTCATTACATTCCTTATCCCCTTTAAAGGGATCAAGTTGGAACTGAAGAGACAATGTCCTCATGATTTTATAAAACTAGCTTTTCTTCTTGGATAGGATGGTAATGATGTGATTAATCAACAATTATAGCAAGTATAAAATTCACATAATTTAAAAATGCAAAGTTTACCACTTTAATCTTGGACAATGGACAGCTTGTTGGCCACCAAAATCGACGCCCCTTGTCTTATTTCTTTAGTTTTTATTGCAAATGGATGGAGTACAACAACGATTCTTTGCCTCTTAGTGTTAAAACTGACCAACAAGTCTTTGAACCAAATTTGCCCCTTGGTTTGCTTGGGGATTAGCCTTCAATCTCCTCC
This sequence comes from Lygodium microphyllum, assembly GCF_053477565.2. Taxonomy (NCBI): domain Eukaryota; kingdom Viridiplantae; phylum Streptophyta; class Polypodiopsida; order Schizaeales; family Lygodiaceae; genus Lygodium; species Lygodium microphyllum. The sequence continues at coordinate 53,977,548 of NC_141136.1, read as the reverse complement.
TTGAAAGATAAATTCAGCCCTAAATTTGATATTGGCCAATTAGCCTCTTGAATCTCCCTAAAATTCTTTAATTTCAGTTTCTAGAATTCAAATCCTAGGCTCTCAATTTTGAGCAAGTATCTTGAGGTGGCTGTCAAACCCTAATTTCTGTTTATAAATTAGGGTTTATAGTAGAGATTTTTCAATATTTCCACTTCTGATGACTCTAATGGTTGTATTTTGTTGAGATAACTAGAGAGATGACTGTAGGATAAGAGAGTCTGTTGTGAAGAGAGAAATTTCAGAGTTTCATCATGAGGAGGGCAGAAAAATTGTTGCTACCTTACTTAAACAGCCATGGAAGCTGTCACTTACAACTTAGGACCATTAGAAAGGCTGCTGCCTCCTCTTGTATACTATCACTTGCACCAAAAAGATGTTGGGTTGCTGTCACCTGCGTCTAGAGGGCTCTAAACTGTTGTTGTTTGCTGTAGGATTGGTCCTTGGTGGCTGAAATCACATTAGCAGCATCTCCTTGCTCTCTAATAGCTTGATATCCTTTCACAATGGTTAGAATAGACTTGCACCAATGCCTAAAAACGTTTTCTTAACATGCATGGGCAAGTTTTGCCAAGTGGTAGCCTTCTAATCTCATTTTCTAGCATTATCCACCGTATTAAATTAAAATCTTAAAATATGAGAATTTTAAAAATCAATTTATAATTATTCTAGTACTTAGAAAAATAATTCCACTAGTCAATAGTTAAATTGGCTATGTGAATTGGCTATGTGAATTTGTCTTCCAAGTATCCCTATGCAATATTAGCCTTTAGCCCGGTATTTTTACGCAATATTAGCTCTTAGACCAACTTTTAATTAATGCCCGGTCTTTAATGTTACCATTGTCATTAGTGGCCAATAAATTGATCTAGGCCAAAATTTGACATCGAGTACCGTGTAGTATTTGTCATGCATAACTTATTATAACTTTTACCTTTGGCACCAACTAATATTTTAGGGTCTTGGGTTTCACATTGTGAAATAATTAACATGCACCTAACATGTGCAAGTCACATTTGCTTTGGCGACCCATTCGATACTTACCATGTTATTCCATATGGTGGCCATTGATAGCTGTTTGGTTTATTCATTTTTTTTGGATAGCATTTTGTTGCTTAGTTAGCAGATGACATCTTCATGATCCTCAATGTAGAAGGGGATAATCGTTATAAGGCATTGGATGTATGGATTCTTTTTGGCCTTGCTTTTGGCCTCCATTATCCTCCCTTATCAATTGCATTGAATTTGATCTTTAGTTCTTAGGATGACAGGGCATGGTAGTAGCTCGTGATGATGTTGCCAGATATTCAGGGGTTGATGTTCAGTTGAAACTTTTACTGGAATGGATTTCGCGAAAGTTGGAGAATAAATTTATTTATTGGAAATCCCAAGCTTGGCCCTTCCATGTACTTCTCTCAGTTGCACATGCCATCATGGTACACATGCTTTCTTACTTTTTGCTACTTCCTTAGAATATTACTTCCTTAAATGCCTTTACGAAACACGTTTGTTTCATGTTGTGGAAGGACTCTTTGCATGTTGGGATTTCTTGAATTTCTTAGAGTCATGTTTTACCTTGAAAAGCATGGGTGATGGGGCTACTCTAGATGCGAAGACTCATATGGCGGCTCTTCATTGGTCACTCTTTAGAGCTATGTGTATGGACCATCACCCCTGGGTCTTTTTTGTTTACTTCTTGTCATAAGACCGGGCCCTTATACATGGCAATACTAGCATACAAGCTTCGTGGTGGCATATTCTTAACTTTGATGCCCACTTTTCAACATTGTCCTTCCTTTTGGTGAATCATTTGGTTTGAACTTAGTGGCTTGTTCTTCAGAAGGCATGCTAGCATTTGATGGAAGATCGCTTGGCAGCAAATTCTTTTCAGCTAGAGCTGTTGATAGTGTTAGGGTTGCTCCCATGGGATGGGAAATAGGAGGATCGACCCAAATTTAATTGTATGGCTCATGGATTGTCTTCTGTTGTTGCTGATGCCACTTTGGTGAGTTGCAAGGTGTTGATGTTCTTCCGCACAGCTAGAAGACTTTTTTAGATTCCTCATGGGTATTGTGACTTATAGGTTAGCTTGACAGGGTGGTGCAGCCAATTCAGCCCTTTCCTACACTTGTTTCTGATTGTCCTTGGCAAAGTTGGGATCTTATTGGCTGTCTTAAAGGCTTCAACTAACTAGGTATACCATCTCATGATTAAGATTGATCACCAAAGCCAATGTGACATGGGGCATGCATAAGTCTAACACTTGGTGGAAAATGACTGTGATTGGAGGAGGCTGAATAAGACACTGTTTTAATGCAAGGTCTTTCTTTGAAGAGAGATCATTGGTGGATTGTCGCTTGCATCGGCTCTTTCAAAGAGCCGAATGTTGAATGTCAATTGCTTTTTTTGCACGAGCAGTGTGGGATCCTTGTGTCATAGATTTATTTCTTGCCCTTTGGCTAGGGAAATTTGAACTCTCTTGTTAGATATTTGGAGAGTTATGGCTAGCCCATTGCTGCGTCCCTCTGATTGGGTCTTTGCTTGGGCAAAATATCCCACCTTAGCGTAGCCACATAAGAAGACGTGAGAAGTGGGTGCAACAATGGAGCGTAGAAAGGCATGTGCCCATGCTCACTCATGAGCCAACTTAATCACTTCTGCACAATCCACGCTTTCATAATAGCGCTCCATGTTAAGTAGTCAGGGCTGTGAAGCTTGTCATTAGTAGAATAGTAGGGAGGAGCCATCTCGAGAGGATGGGATGGGATGTGAGAGAGAGAGAGAGAGAGAGAGAGAGAGAGAGAGAGAGAGAGAGAGAGAGAGAGAGAGAGAGAGAGAGAGAGAGAGAGAGAGAGAGAGAGAGAGAGAGAGAGAGAGAGAGTACAACCAAGCACAACATAGTTTGCATGAAGTATGAGTCCACATTGTTGAGAATTCATTTCTTCAGTTTACACACTTCATTAGGGATTTGAACTAACAGCCCCAAAAAGGGTCTGTGTCTATTGAGAAACCACATCATTCCGTATGAAGGCAAGACAGGTTGTAGGTTCGGCATCATCATTTGATTTCCTTGCCATTTCTGCTGTGTCACTGGGAGATATTCTTCTTCTCCCTCTTGCCCTCCCTTTTACAAGCTGGCTCTCTGGTTTCATGGCATCTCCATCATCAGATTGCCTGTCTACTGGGTGCTCCTATTGCTGCAAGAAGCAGTTACACCATTGAAGATTGCTGACATCGATCTTTGCTTCCTCCCCCACCGGGCGTATATGTGTCTTCCACTAGGCACTCCTTGTTCTACCTCTTCTTTTTGGGCCACAGAGATTGTTTTGCATCGGCTCTGTGCTTATTATGCTCAAAGCAATAAGATGCATTCAATGAGCACTAAGGCCTTCCAAGCATACCAAGGCTTTTAGACCTCCTAAGGCGATAAGTCCTCCTGGAGACCACACAGTGTGGATATTTCCTCCACCCATTTTTGGGTCGAGTGGCTTCCACGACCCACATCTCCTTCATAGTCCACTCCCTTGGGAGCCTGCTATTATTCCCCACCCTTGGCTCATCCTGCACCTTTCCTCCTTGCTCACTCTCTTCTCCTCAAGTTCAAGAAGACACCTCTAGGTACTCTTTGGCTTCTGCTCCTTTTGAGCCCTAGATCCCTTCTTCAGCACGATCGATTCTTTGTCCTCAAACACCTTGGAGTTCGTGGTCCCTGAGTTAAAGTCCCTCTCTCTCTTAGAGGGGATACGGAGGGGGATCCTTTTCTTTTGTCCTTAGAGGGGGCATCTCCTTCTTCTTTAGCTTCAGAGGGGGCTCCTCCTCCAATTTTAGAGGGGGACCCTACTACTCTCAAAGTTCCTTACCCACCATCATTTACTTTCTAGGAGTGGCTTTCTTTCGAGCAGTCCCTTCCTCTACTTGTACCCCAATCTCTAGAGGATCTATCTTCGATTGGGGCCCTTGGATTTTCAGCCGCGACTTTGTGACTAGGCCTTTGTATTCCTTTCAACATGGTGTAATGGAGCTAGTAGTTGCTCACCCGAGGTTGTGTTTCAGGTTCTATTGCTCATCCGGTCTCTTGACTATCTTCATAGGTCTGCTTTCAGGTGGCATTCTTAGATTACAGGGTGGATCTTCTTCTCCTCCCCTCACTTCTCTTTTGTGCTCCTTTTTGGGCACGAGAGGGGATGTTGAGAAACCACACCATTCTATACAGTTTTCCTTTTTCATTTCCATTTTTGGTTTCAGTTTCCAGCCCCAAAAAGGCTTTCTAGGGTATTTCGAGAGTATATGAGCCCCGTATGAGAGACTTCAATGGGTGAGACTCAAGACTATTCGTGCCTATATATATGGCACCTCCCATTCATTCTTGATCCACTTCTTTCACTCACTCCATGAGATGGTTTTCTCTCTCCTCTCTCCTTCCATCATCTTCTTTAGGTGCCCTGTCACCTTTAGCATCAAGTTTGCATTTGGAGTTCATCTCTGCTTGGTGTTAGCATCCCTAGCTTGGCGACAGCTTCCTCCACCTGGGCGTCTGTCTCCACTCACGTGGCGTTATCTACATAGTCCCTTGATTTGTGTTTGTAGCTTCCTTCACTTGGTGTTTGCATCATCAGCATGTCGTTAGATTTTGAGGCTATATACACGCCTTTTGGTTCTCAGCCATCCCTAGCCATTAGGTGTCATTTTTCTTGGCTGTTGGAGTTTGCATTTGCAGCATCTGGTGGCTGCTCCACCATTTGGGCCACATCATAGCTGGCATATCCATCATCAGAGGCTCTTCATTCTTGCATTTGCAGCTTGTGGCCCTTCTCCATCATTTGGCGAAAGTGCACCAGTCCTTGGCCGCATCAAACCTTGTCCGGGAGGTGACGTTTCATCAGCCACTCTTCACCCTTGTGTTTGTAGATTTAGAGGCTCCTCTTCGATGGCAGTTTTTGTGCTTTAGGTAATACCTCTTCATCCCTGTGTTTGCAGACTTAGAGGCTTACTTGACAGTCTCCCACTCCAGGGCATCCTTCATGCTATGACACCCTTGTATCAAATTCACTTCATTATTTCATTTCATTCATCTAAGCTTCTCTTCTCTTCTTTTCTTAGTGTTTGCCATACACACTCAATGTTCCTCCCTACAAACCCTATAGTCTCCCTGGTTGCTTAGTCATTTCTTGACATGGTATCAGAGCATACATGTTTTCTTGATAGTGTCTATGGGCAGCCACACAACAGTGCACAACCCGAGACACCTTATGCCTATGAATAGGTCGTCACTTCTGTCATTCTTCACCTTTGGGCCCTCTTCCTTCATCATTTCGACACTCTTCCCTTCTTGCCTCTTTACTGTCCTCACACCCCTTTAGGTGAACATTGTGGTTTGTGGCAAGTATCCCTCTCTCTCCTTCAGCTTGGCGTTCGCTTCCCTCTTCTTGGTGGTCAAGAGGCTTTCCCATCTTACGTTTGCTACTCCCCAAGCACATCTTGTTAGCGGCTATGTCAGTTCATGTGTGTGTCTCTGCATGTTAGTGGGCTAGGGCACTAGGATTTTATGTTGTGTATTTAGGCATTTTATTTTGATTTGATGTCTGTTGGCATTTATTGTAGCCAATCAATGTTGGCCCACTTGTCATATTCTTGGCATTTATTCTGCCCTATATCAGGCACTCCTCCTCCTCAGTCAGTTGTGTCATCTGTCACTCACCTCCTTCAAGTTTTGGTGGAGAGAGGGAGCCAGAGCTAGTGCTTTGACAGCCAGTGACTCAGGTTGGATCTGTACTATCTCATATCTTAGCATATGGATTCCATTTCTCGAGTATCTCCTTGCTTATGAGTGCATTGTGCAGTGTTCTTATCTTAGTATATCCCCCTCATCCCGGCTCCTTGGGCCTCTCCTCTTGATGATCAACATGCAGATATTCTTTCCTTATTTACTAGTGTTATGTTGGAGACTTGGTGTGTTCAACTTCAGGTTTCTGTGTGGATGCTATCTCTTGGTGCTTCAAATGTCCAAATTTCAAAGAGGGATGCCATACAATAGAAGAAGAAGTCTCAATGCTATTATTGTGGCAAGAAGGGACATCTTCGGAAGGGTTGCAAGGCCTTATCAGCTTTATGGAAGGAGCAAGCACAAACGGTGACGAAGGGTGGCGACTCTCTTAGCGAGTCTTCCTCATCTCTAGGTCTAGGTTCAGGCTCCAACCAGGTGGCCTTGGCGATGGTTGCAGGGGCCTCCCAGGTTGCTAGTATAGGTGATGCATGACATCCCTCACAACTTTCTAGTGCCAGAGAGGGAGTGTGAGAGGGTGGTGAGATGGGGTCGGTGAACCTCAACTATATAAGTATACGGGTGCATAGGTTCTAGAGAGGGATTTTCCTAACGCATCGTCTAGTAGGTTCAAATCCTAGAGCTGGGATTGACATCCAAGTCCATGATGAGTTGGTTTTTTGACAGAGAGCGGGATGGCTCCTAGTCTTGTGCTCACATGAGAGGACACTTTGGTAGTTTGCCCAAAGGCAGGGAATCCCTGGTCACATATGTTTAGAGGCATTTTTGACAGGATGGTCTTGTATGCTATTGTGAGATATTGCTGACAGATATTGAGAGTTGCTATGATTTTTCTCTATTTGCAGGAGTTGGTATGATGGACATTGACATTAGATTCTCTTTGCGACATCTTAGTGGGGGGTTGGCCACTTCCTACTTGGATATCCATGGTTCTCTTTCGGTGGTTATTGCTATATGGACTTTGATGGGTTCTTATCATTGTTTCATTATATTGTACTAGATCATCCATGATCTAAGAGAGGGTGTTAGCAGATATGTCAGTTCATATGTGAGTTTGTGCATGTTAGTGGCCTAGGGCAGCACCAAGGCTTTATCCTGTGTATTTAAGCATTTTATTTTGCTTGATGCTAGCCGACCTGTCATATTCTTGGCATTTATTGTGTCCTATATTTTACACTCCTCGTGCTCAGCATGTTGTATCATCTGCCATTCACCACCTTCAAGTTCTAGTGGAGAGAGGGAGCTGGTGCTGGTGCCTTGGCAGCCAATGACTCATATTGGATTTGTACTGTCTCATACCTTGGTATATAGATTTCATTTCCGAAGTATCTCCTTGCTTTTGAGTTCTTTGTGCAATGTTATTTTCTTTTGTCGTGTTTCTCTTTTCCTTTGTCTCTTATGTTCAATAGTATATTACAACAATTTTCCATGCTTCCATCACTACATCCCCTTCTAACATATAATCCACCTGGCGTCATCTCCTATACATGAGGTGTCAAGCTATAGGTTTGTGTTTGCACTCCAGGAGGATATGCACCATCACGTGTCACCTCTTCCACTCTTGGCATCACCTTGGCTTTTGTGTTTTGCAGAGCAAATTTGGAGGTTCTGCTGCTTCTGGTGTCATCACACAAACTATTGGTATTTGTGTTTTCAGCGTGCTACTCCTCCCATCTCGCATCAGTATCCACGCTCTTGGTGTTGGCATTTGGGCTGTCATAATCCGTGTTTGGCAGCTCACACATTTTAGGTACTTGTGTTTGCAGCTTGGCTCATTTTTCGGCGTTTGAGGATTACGGTCCATCCCCTCGACAACTAATGATTATCTTCCTCATCTTGGACGGCATCAAAGGATTGTGCTTCACTCCCTCAACAACTGTCCTTGTCCTTTCAGTGATAATTTTGATAGCCCACTGTCCGGAGGACTAGGATTTACTCCCTTCTCTGTGCAGATTTCCACAGGTGCTGCCACCTAATTCAGGCAGGACAACGTAGTCATCTTCCGAGCTTCAGCTCTGCTATATCCAATTTTCTTCTCATAGCATGATCTAGTGCATCATCATTGTGTTCTTCTTGTGTTTTTGAGTTTTTCTTCTCTCTTAGTGTTTGCCTTACACACTATGTTTTTCCCCGCAAACCCTACTATCTCTTTGGTCTCTTAGTAATTTCTTTGAGACATGCAGTGTCAAGAGAGGCTGATCACAAAACGACTGCTGTAAGAGGACAAAGCTTGATTAGACAAGATGAAATCAACCAAAACCAGCCAGAAAAGGACCAAAGGTAGCAAAAGCAGGTTGAAAATACTGTTGTGCAGCCTGCAGAAGATGCAAAATATCAAAACGCAGATGCTGAAAATTAAAACACAGGTAGCAATAGCATTAAATGCAGTCAACGCAGCCTAGAAGGTGATCGCAGCAAAACACAGGTACAGCTGATGAAGATGCAGGTTTTTGGGGTAGTTGGCAGGCCAAACAACAATACACAAGGACCACCCAGGCGGGAAACAGATTGCAGCAGTCATTGATGATCAGCAACAGCAACGAGGAAACCTGCAACAATAGAAACCAGCACCTGGAGCCCAAACACAGATGTTTGATACCATGTTAGAAGTGGGTGCAGTGATGGAAGTGTAGAAGACTGTTGTAATAGACTGCACAGAGGAGACAGAAGATTTAAAAAAAAAAAAGAACACAGCAAACGGAGAAGTTAGAGATATACTTGGGAAATGGAATCCATACATCAAACACGGGAAAGTTGCATACAATAGTGAGACACTGGCTGCTTGGGCACTGGCACTAGCTCCCCCAATGCTCAAACAAGAGAAGGGTTGCTATTTGTGAACATTGGTGTGCGATTGGCCCTTGCTAATGAGCAAGGAGTATGTGAAGGTGCATATACTTGCTGTCATTGGAATGGCAAGCGGTGTTGGGCTAGCTATAGCCCAAGTCAAAGTATGTCGATTGAGGCATGTCTCGTGTGTGCTGAAGGATGAGCATGTGGAGTGGAAGTGAGGAAGGCTTTCACACATTGGCACCTTGGAGGCTTCTTAAGAAGAGCACATGTGAAAAGCACCCTTGAAGGAGAAAGCTGAAAAGAGAATGTAGGTTTGGAGCTTCTACATGAAAGCTACATGAAGGCCTTAGTTTGGAAGGTTTTTTACCCAAGGTAATAGATGAGGTGAAGATTCAGAAGAAAATGGTGATGATGGAGTGCATTCTCCAATAGGGCTTGCATTGGAGTCAGCAAGTGATGAATGACCAGACTATGGAGGAGGGAGCCAAATAAATAGGCTAGAAATATGCCAACAATGAGATCAGGTCAGCCAGCATATAATGCTGGTTGGCCAGCAATAAATGCCAAAATCACCATCATAATGACAAATAAAAAATGCCCAAAATAATTAGTAATACTTGTCTCACTAAGGCACATGCCTAGACCCACTCATGAGCTGACTAGACTGCTAACAAATGATTATGTTTCATCTTTTAGATTTTTGGGTTGTTGGCGTAATTGGGTCACCTAGAATGCTTTTGTCTTCGACTCTGCTATCTACAGGCGTTCAAGGACATATTGTCAGAAACAAGGGTCTTCTACACTAGCAGTTAGATCTTATTCAGCATGCGAATTTTCTCCCTAGGGAGGGTTTAGTTCCTTGGCATACGACAATCTCTTTTGTGGTGACTTTGTATCTTTTCTATCATCTGACTTATGTGCTCATTCTGTGACTTGATATAATATAACTACTCATTATGAAAAGAGAGAGAGAGAAGAAAGAAATATCAACATCTTTTGAGGACTATATATGTGTGTGTGTGTGTGTGTGAGAGAGAGAGAGAGAGAGAGAGAGAGAGAGAGAGAGAGAGAGAGCACTTTTACGAAAAAAAAAGAGAGAGAGAGCACTTATTTTCCTTGTACAGGCTTACTGTTTGTACAGAAAGAATCATTTGCCAGATGCTTTGTCAGCTCTGAAAAGTCTAGAGAGAACTGCCGATGTTCTTCAACTTGAAGCTCAGATATTATACAGGCAAGCGGATTTTGATGCATGCATAGAAAGCTACCGAATCTTGTCTCAAAAGCATGGCATTCATTCGAATGAGCTGAAAACTAATCTGATTGCATCCTACATATCCGGCGGAAAGCATAATGAGGTTCCATCTCTTTTGGAAAGTCTAAAAGCTTCACCAAGTAGTGCATTTGAATTGGCCTACAATGCTGCTTGTGCATACATTGAGAAGGGAGATTTCAAGAAAGCAGAGGAGCTACTGTTGTTGAGCCGTCGGTAGGCCATTTTCTACTTGGTTGTGCTTCTGTTTTGCAGGCTTTTAATATTTTATGCCTTTGGTAATAGTGATCTGCAATTGACTAAGTCTGGATGAATTCTCATTTACTGTTTGATTTTTTACAGTGCTCTGCTTGCAATGTTTTTGTGTCATTCGTGTACCTACCTTATGTAGTTGTGGTTTGATGTACATGGTTCACTTTTAGCTGTTGAAGGCAAATTAGCAACTGGTTTCTGTGATGCATGATGGTAGTGGTAGCATAAGTGTGCAACAGCTGATTGTACAATAGTCACAGTTATATCAATTGAATCATCAGCAGTTGTTTGTTTCCATTTTTTACCTGGAAACAAGACTCTGATTTCAGGCATCCGTGCAAATTAGTGATGAGAAATGAGACTTTTCACTGATATAACTACCCTTCACATTCTCTTTTGTTAGCATAAGTCAGACTCTGTTTTAGATTTGTTGTTTTTGCTGTAGATACTTCCAGCATGCAACAAGGTACCTGTATCATGCAACCTCATAGGTAAGATCAGTGAAGACCATATGTTGATCATATATACACTAGTCACCTGTTTTCTGTTTGTAATCTTGCAGACATTAATGCACATGCATGTGTGCATACTTGTGTGTGTGCATTGTGCATGCATGTGTTAGAAAAAGAGCACATGAGCAGGAGTCATGAAGCTTTCTTAGACACTTGGAACTCAGATGCTATTTTGGATTAGAGCACAAGCAGCAGGCATGAAGTCCTCATACACAGGTGGGACTAGGGGAGCTTCCTTCTATTTAGGTGTTCTATCACGGGGATTTGTATTTTTAATGCTTAGCTATGGCATTGTTAAGTTGTGCACACGAGGTGCAAGTTAAGTCATGTTGACGACCTAAGTACCCCAAGTGATCAATGGGTGGCATTGGCAAAAGTTGTATAAAGCTATGTTGGATAGGTACTTGTGGGTGCTTGGTGTTGATTTGGGTCTAGGGCATTAATTGGGCCATTAAAATGTCCGGTGGTGACATTTGGGGACTTGGCATTAATTAATAAATTAATGCTAGTCCAAGGCCAATAAATGTTGGGGCAATTAAATGTCCCACGGGGGTTAGCAGATCAATTGTGAATGGGTAGTAGCTAGTTTTTGGGTAGGGTCAAAGAAATAATTAATTAATTTTCAGAAATGAATTCTGAAAATTAATTAATTAATACTGAAAATTACAATTAGAAGGCTGCCAAGTGGCAAAGAGACCGACGCTTGTCAGAATTACCCATGCAAACTGGGGAGGGACTGTTTGGGGGCTGGCTGATTTTGAGATCTCCATTGCCCTTGAATTTGTTGGTTGCTACCACCTTGCCTATTGTGGCGGGTTATCTTGGGACTTTGAGACAAAGGTCTTAGTGGGGGGCTATTTTTCATTGGTTGTGTGCCTTTAGCCATTGAGCAACACTACTCTTTAAAATAAGTAGCCTTTCGACATTGTTGGTAGTGCCTATTTTTTTGGTAGAAACAAGCTTTAAGGGTGTTGAAAACCGCCTTGAAGACTTGTTGGGAACAACATTAGCCGTTAGGGTCGAATCCTCCTTCACCTCCAAGTGGAGGAAAGCATCTGATAAGGAAGTAGCCACTACTTTGGAATCCTTTGAAGATTTCTCCTACTTCTCCTTATCGGGAGAATCCTTCTTCCAATGACCTGTTTTGCCACAAATGTGACAAGTAGACTCCTTTTCTTTGTCCTTCTTAGATTTGTCGTCCTCCTTTTGGTCCTTCCCCTTCTTCTGAGAGGAGTGACCAACCAAGGCCTCAGATTTGTTGGGGATAAAGGCTCACTGTGCCTTTCACCGTGTTCGGGTGTGAACGCACCCTTTCACTTTTGTATTTTATATATATTCAAAATCTAAAATGTGGTACACAAGTCTTTGTATCAAATATCAAGTGTCGTACTCACTCTCTCACTCTACTACTCTCAACTCTTTGCACCTTAACTCTCAGCTCAGCTCACAAATAGACATGCACAACAAACTGGTATTAGAGCTCACAGGTTGTGCATGCTTCCCAAAGTTAGTGATGGTCGTTAGGCCGTGTGATAGGCGAGTAGGAGCTTCAGGCACCGGTCGTCAATGTTTGGCAGTTGCAAGAGAGGTAGTTGACGGGAAGTAGGTTGATGTAAGCCAAACGGGACCTGCACGTGACCAGCCAGTGCACACGCGACCATGCTCAGTGTCCGTGACACGACCAGGCCCAGGCAACAAGGTGACAGGTTCAGCGCGGACGAACAACACTGACGTGACACTGCAAGCACATGACAGATGGGACGGGCTGCGATTGGACAAGACGGGCTGCGATCAGATGAGACGGGCTTCAGCCGGTGACCAAGGCCAGTTGCCACGAACACGGTATGCGAACAGGCAGAGGCCAATGTTTTTTTTAAAGGGAAATATTCTTCTTTTTCTTTTCTTCTTCATCGGGCGTTCACACGTCAAGGCACAAAGCCAAACTCTCCCCAAGAAAATTGGGGCTTTTCTCGGATTTGGGGACTTTAATGCAGAAGTGGACAATTTGACTCAGAAATTGCGAAATTAGTGCACAATTGCCGGTGAAATTTCAGGGTTTTTCACATTTCAATGAAATTTGTGCACATTGGATCTGAAAAATTTGGGGCCTTTGCAGAATTTCATCAAATTGTGCAAGAATTGTTTGATACATGCACTTGGGTACTTGAATTGATGCAATTTGAATCGACTCTCCTCTAAAAATTTGGGGCTTTTGACCCAAATTGTCAAATTTGTGATCGGGAATACCTTTGGAGCAAAAATTGCAGTGAAATTTTGGGGATTTCACATGTAACTGTTGGCTTGGTTTCTAATTGTGTTAGAAATTGCTTGAGGAGCGCAGCATACGAGATTTTTTAATTCTGAAAATTCATTTGCAGATCTGAAATTTCTGCAATCTTGGGATTTTTCATTGCTGGTTGGCACTCTTGTGCACTGTGGTCACTTGTGTCATATTTGGGCTTGCCTTTGGTGACTAGTTAGTCAATTTGGGACTGCAAATTATGGCTGGAAACAGTGAAGCAGTAATCTTTTGCACATTAAGAAGCTTAAGGGTGCCCATAATTTTGCAATCTAGCAGAAACAAGGCTATAATGTCTTGGTGTAGAAGAAACATGTAAAGGCCATCAAAACAAAGGGAATCAAACCAGCAAACATGAAACAAGACGAGTGGGATGACTTGGACGAGCTTGCTCGCTCTACCATTGAGCTCTCAGTGTCAGACAATTTGCTCTTCGACATTGAGAAGCTGAATTCAGCATATGCAATGTGGCAAAGGCTTGAAGAATTGTATGCTTAGAAAAGTGCAGCCAACAAGGTTTATTGGCTGAAAAATTTGATGGATTTTCGCATGAAAGAGGGTACAGCCATGTCTATACATTTGAATGAGTTTAACTCAATTTTCAGTCAGTTGATTGCTTTGGATTTCCATATTGATGAAGAATTCAAAGCTACCTTCTTGTTATGCACTTTACCTGAAAGTTGGGATACTTTCAAGACAGCTTTGAGTAGTTCGAATGCTAAGCTGTTATACTTTGATGTAGAGAGTTCTTTGCTGATGGAAGAACTCAATAGGCAGAATAACTCAGTAAACAAGTCTTCAAATGCATTACACACTAGAGACAGATTTCAACATAAGAGCCATTTTGAAAACAGAGCACGCGACAAATCCCACGGAAAGAATGTGGAGTGCCATCATTGTGGCAAAAAGGGGCACTACAAAAGGGATGGCTTTCAACTGAAGAAAGAGAAGGGCAAAAACAAAAACAATGAAGCCAACAAGGCTGAAAACAAGGATAACCAGCTTGTCAAAAAGAGCAATGTGAAAATAGAAGAGGTTAATGTAGTCACTCATGATAATGACAGTGATGGTGATGTACTACTAGCTTCTTCTTTGGATGCACATGCATTAATTGCAGATTTTGAAGATGATATTCACACTTGGATACTTGATTTAGATGCGTCCTTTCATGTCTACCACATCATGAGTGGTTCTCAGACTATAATGGTGCTGTACGTGGTGTTGTCCAGTTGGGGGATAACTATCATGTAAAATTATAGACATTGGCAGTGTGAAATTGGAATTTCAGCATGGCTCTGCGTTTGTTTTGCATAATGTGAGACATGTACCTCAGCTCAAGAAGAGCTTGATAAGCACAGGGCAACTAGATGATGAAGGCTATCACACCACCTTTGGGATAGCAAATGGAAAATATGTAAGGGCTCCCACATTGTTGCCAAGGGGTCCAAAAGTGATACTTTGTATCCTTTGCATATATCTAGTGTGCGTGACCATGTTGTTGCCATAACTGAGCAGCTAAGTGTTTCTTTGTGGTATAGTTGGTTGGGACACATGAGTCAATTTGGAATGAAAGTGCTCTCTCGTTTGGGTTATTTACCGTCTTTGAGGTATGCTGATTTTGAATAGTGCGATCATTGCATTTATGGTAAACATGCTTAAACGTCACACAAAATATCTCTTTTTCTAAAGTCTTCACCCTTAGAGTTAGCACATTCGGATGTATGTCAAATGCTCGGGTTATCTTTAGGGGGGAAGAAGTATTTATTACCTTTGTTGATGATGCTACACGCAAAGTTTGGGTTTATCTAATCCGTCGCAAAGACGAGGCCTTGGATAAATTTAACAAATTCTTGGCCCTTGCTGAAAATCAGACCAACAAGATGTTAAAATGCCTTCGCTTTGACAATGGTGGGGAATATGTGTCCAAAGCCTTTTAAGACTTTTGTGGCAGCAAAGAGATTAAAAGGGAGCTTACTGCTCCTCATAATCCGCCCGAAAATGGTGTTGCAGAGCATATGAATCGGACCATTTAAGACAAGGTTCGTGCAATGCTGCCACATGTTGCTTTGCCCCATGGTTTTTGGGCAGAGGCTGTTATGATAGCCGTACAGTTGATTAATCGGTCACCAAACAGGTCTTTGGGAGGGGGGGGGGGTTTTGGGAGTTCCCCAAGAAGCGTGGTCGGGCAAGCCACCTTCATATGTACACTTGAAAGTGTTTGACTACGAGGTATTTGTGTACATACACAAGGAAGAACGCATCAAAGTTGAGCTAAAGTCCTGTAAATGTATTTTCCTAAGATATGGTGATGAAGGTGAAATGGGATATAGATTATGGGATCTTGAAAAAAGAAAAGTAGTACACAACAATGATGTTATCTTGTGGGAAGATTGGATGCACAAATAGCCTGAAAGAACAGAGGAGGTCCGAAGGGTTGTATTCTAGGAAGATGTATCAATAGGACAACAAAGAATACCGGTTAGACAACAGTAAATACTTGTTGAAAATGTCCCCGAAATTGCAGGGAATGATGCTGGAAATGATTAGCAGGATCTTGCCCATGATGTCCCACAAATTCAGCAAGATCATGTGTACTTAGAACAACCTGAACCAGCTATACAACAAGCTGTATCTGCAGAACAGCAAGCTGTTAATGCAGATTTACAGCCTGAACAACCAACAAATATTGACCATTGGGTCTGTAGGTCGACTAGAGTGTAAAAATAGCCAAATATATTTGTTCCTGGAGTAAACTATGTGACTGATTATGTCATGTTAATAGATTGTGGTGAACCGTCATGCTTCTAGGAAGCAATGGACAGACATGATAGTAAGAAATGGCAAAAAAGCAATGCTATCAGAGATGTAATCTCTCATGAAGAATGACACTTGGGATTTGGTACATTTGCCAAAAGGACAAAAAGTGTCACCTTGCAAAGGTTTTACAAAATGAAAGTCACTTTTGGTTGCTTGCCCAAGTACAAGGCACGCTTGGTTGCTAAAGGGTACAAGCAAGAACATGGAATTGATTTTGATGAAATCATTTCTCCTGTAGTCAAAATGACTACTTTGCGAACCATCTTGGGCTTGGTTGCATCTGAGGACATGAAACTCATACAGATGGATGTATAAACCACCTTCTTACATGGTGATCTGCATGAGGAGATTTATATGCAACAGCTTTGATGGTTTTGTTGCCAAGGGAAAAGAGCACATGGTATGTAAACTCAACAAAAGTCTGTATGGGCTGAAGTAGGCTTCACGCGAATGGTATCACAAATTTGATATATTCATGTAATCTCACAGATTTCATCGCTCTCCAGTCGATCACTGCTTATATATCAAGAAGACAGCAGATGGCAGCCTTATTCTCTTGGTATTGTATGTGGATGACATGCTAATTGCAAGCAAGGATGTTAATGCCTTGGACTCCTTGAAGCAGAGGCTACACAATAGCTTTGATATGAAAGATCTTGGTGAGGCAAATCACATTCTTGGCATGCGTATACTCAGAGACATATCAAAGAGTCTTCTTTATCTGTCACAATAGGAGTATATTACGAAGGTTTTGCAATGTTTCAATATAGAGGGGAGGAAAGCTGTTAGTGTACCATTGCCTCTATATGTGGTGGGAGTGGTTAGCAGATACATGGCATATCCTTATGGAGGCAATGGTACACTAATACCATTGCCTTCATATGCATTTGCGGTGGGAGTGGTTAGCAGATACATGGCATATCCTGACAAAAAGCATTGGGAAGCAGTGAAGGGTATCATGAGATACCTTAAGGGCACAAAGGATTTGTGTATCTACTTTGGTAAGTAGAAGTCATCTGTTGTTGGTTTTACGGATGCAGACTATACTGGCCATCTTGATTGTAGGAAGTCTACTTTAGGATATGTGTTTATGTTCACAAGAGAAGTCTCTTGGATATCTAGGCTGCAAAAGTGTGTTGCACTGTCTACTATAGAGGCAGAATATGTGGCTGCCATAGAGACATGCAAAGAAGCTTTATGACTTTCACGTTTGGTGACAGAGCTTGGGATTACAGAGGTTCCTATCCTCCACTGTGACAGTTAGAGTGTTATTGTGCTAGCACGAAATCCTGTCTTTCATGCAAAGACAAAGCACATACAGGTGAAGTATCACTTTATCAGGGATGTACTTGACAGCCAAGGCATTGAGCTTGTCAAGGTACATACAGATGATAATCCTGCAGACCTTCTTACAAAGGGTCTTCTTGTTGAGCGGTTTGCTCATTGCCGCTTGATGATGGGGTTTGGATAGTATATGTGTCTTTCAACTTTGTACATACATAGACTTAGCTGATTCTTTTCTCTACCTTCAAGCATGTTGCCTTTAGGTGGGAGGTTGTTGGAAATAAAGGCACCCTTTCACTTTTGTACTTTATATATAATTAAAACCTAAAATGTGGTACATAAGTCTTTGTACTAAACATCAAGTGTTATGCTCACTCTCTCACTCTATTGCTCTCAACTCTTTGCACCTTCACTCTCAGCTTAGCTTATGAATAAACCTGCACAACAAGATTTCGAAGCATTGGTATCTTTCAATTGCTCTCTCTTGGTCCAAGACCATAGGAACCAACTCTTCCCATTGAAGAGTCTCAGACCGTCCGAAAGCAATCAAGGCGAAATAAAAACCATTGAAACGGGGTGGTAACTGTGAAAGAAGGGTTGTCGCCATGTCTTCAGAAGTGATCAGCTTCCTTGCGTTTCGAACCTACATTTGAAGCTGCCTCAGATTATTGATATGCTCTTGCATAGAATATGACTTGTTGACACTCATGGTTCGCATTTGCACTTCCAAAGAAACTCGCTTCATGACGGTTATCCGATTGTACATCTGATAAAGCTTTAGCTATATCTCCGGAGTCATTGTCAAATGCTCAATATGGGAGATAACAACTGTAGTACATGAGAGAAATAAAAATGAGCGAATGCGAGCATTGAGTTTATCCCAATGTGCTCGAGTCTTTGCCAACTCCACCTTATCATTGGAAGAGAGTTTGGACTTGTCTTGGGAGGAAGGATGATGAATAGCCTTCGTAACAAGCTCCGCCAAATCATAAGACTCTAGAATGGCAAGCATCATGCCTCGTCAGATGTGGTAATTCTCGCCATCAAGCTTTTGATCTGATAGAAGAGCCAATAAGACATGCACCTTCCGGTCCATGATCGCCTGAAACTTTGTCTCGGCCTTAGAAGACATCTTCACCTACAATGCTTGCACAAAACACAAAAAAAGCCCCCTCTGACTGTGAAAATATAGCTTGCTAGGGCTCTTGTTCGCTTGTGCGGCTCCTCCTTCACCCACCGAAGGTGATGAAAAGTTAAAATCTGCACTTGAAGGTCCAAAACATAGCCTTTTTTCTTCTCTAACAGCAAAAAACCAGCAGCAGCTTCAACAAATCTTCTCCTTTCTCGCACACCCACACTTGCGTCAGTCTTGTTGTGATGCGCAGCCCTCTTGCTCGCACTTGAACGCTAAATACACAGCCTTGTGTCACGCTGAAATCTCCTCTTTAGATGGGTCCATCCTAGGTCAGTACTTCAATGCTCTGATACCATGTCAGAGTGAAGCAATGTGGAAGCGAATGACCAAGACAAAGAGTGAACAGAGAGAGTAGAGAGAGAGAGAGAAAAAGAGACAGTGAAACACCTGAGTATCTACGTATGTCTCCACCTTGAAGATCTCAATCTCCGTCAGCCCTGAGAGCAGTCTTTGCGGTCTGTAGCTTGAAATTTGTGAAAATCAACTAAGGAAGTCTATTGAAATTGGGGCCTATAAATAGGCCAAGAAAAACATAAAAAATATGCAGGTTGGCCGCATTAAATGCAGCCGATTGCTGCAATTGGCCGATTGTGCCACGTCAGCTGCCATGTGGCACTCCTGCACCCGTTGCATGCTAATTAGTTGCTCCTACTTGCCCAAGGAATGTCCAACTCTAACATATTTCCCCCCTTGATCGGTATGTAGTGTAATTAGCTTGCATCCATTGCCATATTGAGCCAAGGCCAAGAAAGTTTTAAAGCATGCTAACACTTCGGATTTGTGCTTCAAAGCATATGCCCAACAATGATGAGTCATGCCATCAATTAAGGTAACAAAGTACAAGTATCCTTCGATGGATTTGATACACATGGGCCCACAAACATCACTATGCATACCACCTACCCTTGGAAAATGAAGCACGTTGCATTTTTCCAAGTACGTAACTTTCACATACATTGTGAGTAGGTGCTTTTAATGGAGGGAGATTGAGCACCGTATTTTTGCTTCTTAGGCCTAACAAATTGTTATAATTAAGATGACCAAACTGAGCATGCCATAACTCAGTGTCATCCACAATGGTGGCATTAACATGTAATGCATCCTTTGATGCCCTCCTTTCATATAAATCAAGCTGATAGAGTCCATTGTACAAAGTACTTGTGACAATGAGGATATTCCCATCACTACAGTTAATAGACAATGCGTCAATACATGTGGAATTTAAGCACAAAATCAACACATGCAATGGTTGAAATTGAAAGTAGGTTTATCTTTATGCCTAACACTTACAAGACCTTTTCAAGCATGACAGTTTTCCCATCCATTGCAATAATGGGAATATGACCAATGCCTTGAATTGCATACGAAGTATTGTTTGCACATACAATTGATCCCCCCTTTTGTATATTTGCGTATGATATAAACAAGTCACGAAAGGGCATTATGTGCTTAGAAGCGCCATTGTCAAAATACCATGTGCTGCAATTTTCAGCAACGGAAAGACATGCTCATGTGATGAAGGATCATACGAACAATGCACAACAAAGGCATAAGAGTGATTAATGTTCAAGCTTGTCAAATGCGCGGTTGCATCCCTTGCATTTGCTTGTTTTTCAACAACACTCATGCCCGATTGTTTCTTCTTTTCACTTGCCATTCTCTTTCTGCATTCTTCAATAATATGCCCCTTTTTCTTGCAATAATTGCACCTCTTTTTCTTAGCACTATATCCTTGGTGCTTGAGGAGTCCATAGAAGTTTTTTTTTCCTTTTTTTTTTTGGAGTTTGAGGGTTGCTATGACTTTCCTTTGCTTCGGTGGCTAGCTGCAAATGCTTGATTTTCCATACTTCTATTAGAGCGATCCAGCCTTGATTGCTCTTCTTGCAACAATAGTGATACTAACACATCTAATGTGTATGCATTAGCATCTCCTTTTGCAAGTAAACGGAGTGTAGTGGCAAAACTCTGATAAGTAATACGAATATAAGTTATCCAAAATCTTGTTATTTTTGTAGAGGTTTCCATAGCAAGACCCCTCTCGCAAGTGATGAGCACAGTAAGATAGTGGAAGTTTCCCATTCTCCGTCTCTTTCTTTTACTTTTGGCTGGTTTTGTATGTATAGTCTACAGCCGACAGTTTAACTTCCCGTCAATGCAATGTACAATCCATGAATTTTGAACAACACTCTGATCACCATCATTTGGAATGGTTTCTTTTACACTCTACGGAAAACCATCCTTATGAAGTGTTTTCAAGCTGAGTAAGAAAGTGACTAAATATGTCAATTTTTTAGAACTTTATTTAAGAGGATTCATAAACTCTTCCATACGTGATATCATTAGTGTGTCTTTCTGTTGGCCAAGGTGCAGCTTCTCACACACTTGTCACAAGGGTTTTACAGCTGTAAGAACTTATTTGGAAGGTTAATAAAATTTTCCTTTTGGGTATTGTTCAAAATTAAATGTCTGGTAACTTGTAAATGTATGTTCAGCGTATCGGATTGTTTACATGCACTTTCTTTTTGCTGTTATGTTTTTGTGTTTTTAAGTATAAGCCTTATGCCTTCCTGTTTTTTCTCACAGAATAGGCCAGGAGATGCTGATTGAAGAAGAATATACCAAAGATGAAATTGAAAATGAGCTTGCTCCAATATCTGTGCAGCTTGCCTACGTTCAACAGGTAGTACTATCCATGTGACATTGTGTTGATGATGTGTCCTCATGGGTCTCAAACTGATTGAGAGTGGTGTTATCAGATGCAAGGTCGCACATCAGAGGCGTTAGAGAATTATAATCAACAATTGAAGAATAGATTGGCAGATGAGCCTTCTATGGCAGTGGCTTCTAACAACTTGACTGCATTAAAGGGCAATAAAGAGTTGAGTGACTCTCTTAAACGACTGGATAAACTGTTTGGGAAAGGATCCCCTCCTGAGCAGGGGGTATTATTTGTGGAGAGTCTGGAACATAAGCTATCTTCAAGGCAAAAGGAAGCTATTGCTTTTAACCGCTTTTTGGTCCTCCTCCTCGCAAACAAACTTGACCAGGTAATTGTCAGCTGACTGTTCTGTCATGGCTGTGCACAAAAAAACACACACACACACACATTTGGCATTGCTAAACTTGTTTCTCTCTTTGCTAGGCTCGAGAATTTCTACAAAGACTATATAAGAACTTTGAAGGCAGTGTTATGCCATCAATTTTGAATGCTGCATTGCTTGCACGAGAGGGTAAGTTAAGTCGAGCTGAAGAGTTGCTAGGTCAGCAATTGGAAAAGTATCCAAGTGATTCAGCCATGCTATTGCTTGCTCGTGCACAAGTAGCTGCTCAGGCTGGACATCACGTGGTTGCTGCTAATTCTCTGGAGCAGATTTCAGAGCTTCAACATAAACCTGCTATGGTAGCTACTTTGGTAGCCCTCAAAGAGAAAGGTGGAGATTTGCGTGGTGCAGAGGCTACACTTGATGCTGCTGTCCAATGGTGGGAGGATCATATGGGTGAAGATACTGATACATTGGAGCTGATTATGAGACAGGCAGCTGAATTTAAGTTAAGACACAAGAATCTTGAAGCAGCATCTTTACTCTTTGAGAGGTTGACAAAGAGCAATTCTGAAGCTTTACGGGCAGAGGCTTTAAAAGGACTTGTAAGTACAACAGTACATACTGACTTGGCAAAAGCAGAGGAGTATGAACGCCAATTGGTTCCTCTGCCAGGTATTGCAGCAGTAAATGTATCTGCTCTTGAGCAGGTAGTGAGTACAGCTCCGCTTACTATAGGTGGTAAACGACCATGGATGGGCGAAGATGCTTCTGAAGAGAGGGCAAAGGACAAGAGCAGGAAAAGGCGTAAGAAGCGCCCACGATATCCCAAAGGTTTTGATCCTGCAAATCCTGGTCCTCCTCCTGACCCTGAAAGGTGGCTACCTAAGAGGGAAAGGTCAACCTACAGACCTAGGAGAAAGGATAGAAGACACATACAAATTAGAGGTGCACAGGGGGCTGTTGCCAAGAGTTCAACTGTGGCAGCCAACTCTAGTAGTGCTAATGCATCGGGAGCTTCAAAGCCTAATGCTGCAAACACTGGCAAGGGAGTGCAGTCTTCTGCAGCAAACATGGAAAACTCCAAACCTTCTTCCAGCAACTCAACGAAATCTAACAAATCGAAGAAAAAGTCACGGCGATGATTACTGAGCGACATGGCATTTGCCAATGCTTGCAGCATTTTTGGTCTTTATTTGTGTATTCTTCTTTTGATCATATTTTCTTGTCTGTTCAATGGACCACTGACCACAGCAGGAACAATTTTGAATCATAATATCTCTCTTCTAAGTATGAAAGGGTGAGATCTCTCTTCTAATTGTGAAAGGGTGAGACCATTTTTAAAGATTTGGAATGTAGAACGATCAAGATTCTCCCAGTTTCCAGCATGTGAGGCTGTAGACCCGGTTTTCAGAAATGTTGAAAGGATTAGCCTGCCGTTAGAACAAATACTAGCTTTGGTTTTCAGGGGAGTTGAAGGTTGACTGTTATGGGTACTATCCACCACGTCTTAGCTTTGTGCCATTCATCAGCTGAAGTTGCGGTACTTCAGAGTCGTATTTTAGGAGGGATTTTCAATGAAAAACATTCAAAGCATGGCGGTGAGGGATTAAGATGGATACAAAAGAACAAGTAAGTCCCAGGTCATGATTCAAGAGATTATGTAGGGTTGTCAGGTACCAGTAGTTGGAGGGTGCCAATATTTCAGGTGGAAGCGATCAGTTTACGAGCATTACAATGGCTCTTTGATAACTATGCAAATGAAAGCTTTGGGTTTTGGGGTTGGGGGGGGGGGTACCATAGCATTTCTATGACTATGCAAATGAAAGCTCAGAGGGGGAAATTATAACAGCACTTTTGCGACTACCCGACAACAGTGAAACCCTACAGAGGGCCCAGGGGGTTTCGCACGTGGAAGGGCAAGTTGTCAACACTGAGAGGGGCGTTTCGCTGCCAATCAAACCCATTCTTTTTAGGGTTCCATGTATAATAATAATAATAATAAACAAAGAAAATCAAAGTGCATTTCTTGTAAAACTCTAATTAAGTGATGGAAGAATGTAATGAAAGCATGCAAGAAGAAAAATAATAATCTTTTTTTCAAGAACAAATAGTGCAATCATCAAATATATTAATGATTCAAATAGATGTACAAATCAAACTTTAAAGTCCATGTTAGCTAATCAATAAAATCAAGTCTTTGTTAATGCAAATCTGCTCTTGGATCATTGTACAAAGAGATGATTGAGGACATTCAAGATGCTTTAATTGTAACATGTTTAAAGATGTAGTCAAGTATTGCAAGAAACTAAAAAGGCCAAGAAGAACTGGAATTCATAATATACAGGTTTGAATTAATATAGTAGCAATCCTCGAAGTTGTGCTTTGGAAATGAATGAGCAAATGAATAGCACAAGTAACCCACACGCAAATTCACAGCTCAACATTTCATAGTTGGCTTGTATGTCCTAAAACTTGAAAGTAAAGGACATCCATTGCCTATATTAATCGATATGAGCAATACTCTCTTTGATAAATAATCTAATAGCTCAAAGCTAGAACTAGAAATAAAATGCCTATCATAGGTTCACATATTAGTGAGATAATACATCTGTATATATTTCAACAATTTGAGATGTAAGGCAATAATTACTTCCATGATTGCTATATGTTGACTAGTTAACACTTTCTTTGCAAGTGCCAAAGAAAAGGTTAACTTCAATCTCATAAGAAGGTTCTACTCTCAAGAGGAAATTGATTGAAAATTCTAAATTGATGAGAAACTTCTTTGTTTCCATGCCATTTAAAGCATCGTGGTTGAAAAAAGGATGAAGATATCATTGCTCTACTTAAGGAACACCATAAAGTAGCTCTCTACATCCTCTCTTAAACCCTTTGTTCCAATTGCACATCAAATCAATCTATTAAACCACATCCCAATTATACACACAAATTAAAACCATATAATAGAGATGATCTTGAAATGAAAATGACATCATCGAACTAGCCATTTAAGAGATGCTTATCCAATATTTGATTGGTTAGCCAGTTGATAAGAAAGTATTATTATTTTGCTTAGATGATAACATGATTCATACAAAGCCATGGAAAGAACATCCAAAAGCGGAAAAACAAGCATTAGAAAATTTGGAAAAAATGAATCATAACTTAGAACTTAGAAAATGCAGATGGGTGTTGAACACAATTAAAATTTTTGTGTTTCATAATATCTAATGAATGAATTCAAATTGATATTTAAAATAAAACAATAAAACCATTTTCAAAACCAAAAAATTAGTAAGCAATTGCAACGTTTTTTAGGGTCATGAATTTTCTAAATTCATGTTTACTTAACTTGGAAAAAATAATATCTTCATGAATGTCACTTCTCTCCTCTTTTCCACATGTTCATGGAAACTTTGCCAAAATCCATCAACCTTCTCTCCTTTTCCTCATATATGCATGAAAGTTCTCCAAAATCCACTAAGCTTTCCCTCTCTTCTCTGTCAAAATCCATCAAGCTCTTTCTATCTTCTCTAAAATTATGCAAAAAGTCTATTGAAATCCTTATCCTTTTTAATTAATTTTCACAATTGTGTGGAGGCTCCATCAAATTTACTCAAAACAATGGCTCCTAAAGAGACATCATGTAGAAAAAGAGGTTGTTAGAGAAAGCACTTCTCAAGAACTCAAGGAAGACACTTCAACCAATAACTTAGAAGATGACATTGAGGATGTAGACCATATCATAACAACTCATGATAATAAGGTTTGAGTTATTTATTTCATATTTACTTATTTTTATTTGAGTTAAAAGTATTGCTTTAGTTGATCTTATCTATTGATTGAAAAAGATTGGGTTCCTTGTGTTGGTATGTTTACTTTATGATTGTGCTTCTGAATTAATAAGAAGATTTAAGAGGATACATGGCTGTTGGATCCACATGATCCATAGAAAGAGGATATGTGCCTGCTAGATGCACATGACAATGGAGCCATTATTAGTTGGACTCACCCCAAGGTCCAATGAAATAGCAGAGTGATGGAGAGTGGTGAGGAAAGACAAGCATGTTGTGGCTCCATCATCTAAGGTGAAGGAGCTTAGAGGGGCTCTAAGCCAATAAATCCCTGACTCGAAAATGATAGGAATGTAGAACTTCATGATCCCCATCACATGTTTGAGATGGATGACCTTGAATACTAGTCAAGGGATGTTGAGGGGTCGAGAGTCCTTGTAGGGATTGAGAACATGAGAGGTAATAATCTTGTTCTTAAATGATTAAAATAATTGAATATTGATTCCAGTTGTTTAGGAAAACTTAGTTTGGCTCATGTTAAGAGGGTCTAATTGAGAAGTGACATTGTGTGACTTCGTACAAGGAAGGGATTTCCTGAATTAAGGGAAGGAAAGGGACAAACTAATTGGAAATGAGTTGATAGCGTGAATAGAAGCATTTTGATTGAGAGTGTTTGTGGATAACTAAATTAGTTATTGAGCTTGATACCATAGTGTCTTGCAAATCTCATAGAAATTAATTTTATGGCCTTAGGAATATACGAACATAACCATACCTGAACTCTAAGAGAAGAAATTCCTTCTCAATAGAATAGAATATCTAGGATTCAATGGTGAGGGCATCAAAGTTGAGGTGGATGTAGAGGTTTGATTAGATAATATGGATGATTATTTCTCCTTTGTAGAAACAAATAGATTCATGGTAGGACATTTACACCTTAGTAGTGAAGCCAAATTGTGGTGGAAATAGTAGTTCCTTGTATGGTGTTAGAAGGGTATTGAGGACTTTGGATGAGATAAAAGCTACAATAAGACAAAGATATCTTCTACCATCTTTTGAGACATTGAAGATAAGTAATTATTTAACATTCAATAACTTGACATAACCCTAGAGCAATATTACTCAAAGCTTGTTACCCTTTGAAAGTATGCTCCGTAAATGTCCTTTGCCCAATAGATTGTAAGATTTTAAAAAGATTGAATTTTCATGTTAATCATAATCTTAAATCAATGATGCCGACAATTTTAGAAGATGTCATAACATGAGCTAAGCTCTTAGTCAAAGAGATTAGTGCAGATTGTGAGAACATTTATATTCCAAGAGGGAATGCAAATTATTGTGGTCATCACAAGATGGTCATATTTATAGGGTAGTAGAAATTGAAGGGAATTGCTAAATATGAAACTTAGTAAAGCTTTGGAAGTTTTAGCTATTGAGAAAGCTATTATGGGAGACATTCTTCGTCATATGACTGAATCTATAGCTCTGATGGATACCCAAAAAGTCACAATATAGGGGCTTGAGCATAACTTGTTGGCTTCCTAATTTTGATTTTGTTACTCTCAAGTAGGAATGTGACCATGCCCTCCAAGAGATGGTCAAATTAGCAAAGTTTGTTGATTGCAAGGGTATTGTCACAAAAAAACAATATTATCTAGGATATATATACCTGTATTACTGAATTCTCATTGTTCCCTCCTATTTCTTTAGTTTCTTATGAGTCGCATCCTATGGACGATCTTGCTCATCTTTAGAGAGGTAGTCTTGGTTATGTTCTTATTTTTTAGAGGTGGTGGATCCTTTTTAGTGCACATTGATGAATTCTATTTATAATGCCTTTTGACTTACAAAAAAATGGTGGCCCCTCCTACTTTGTTTTGGCTCAAATAACTAGCAACAACATTATACATTTTATATTTATTTGCCATTGATTTAGAACCTCTAGTAGATTGTTAGGTTAGTCCTTGGTTTTCTTAGATGTTACAATTGGTATTTCAGGTGGTGGATAATCTAATTAATCTAGAGGCTCATTTGTCACCATTCATGCATGTTTGAGGTGATTTAGTTATTCATGATGAGGAAGGCATGAAATTTTATGTGGGAGATCTAATTTTGCAAGCAACATTATAATCTTCATCTTTTAGAACTAGGCTTGTCAACATGCCTCTAGAGCTATCCAAAAAGTACTTTTATGGTGTGATGAGTTTCATTTTGGCATCCACTCTTGAAGGCTTTTGTGCTAGTCTAGCACTATAAATGGACTATACTTCTCAAATGAGAGATCCAAACATTGAGGACTTTCTTATTAGAATATATTTCCTCCAACCCTCATTTTTTAAATTTATTCTTCAACTTCTTTACCTATTGTAGTTTTCTTTGTCCACCTAAATATTTTATTACCTACCAACACATGGCATGTCATTTTTCTAATTATATCTCCCTTATTACTTCCCCTTTAGCCGCCCATTCCACTTTTATCTTTTACCCCTCCTTCAAAATCTCATATCCATGACTTCACTTCATGTCCCTCATTGTCAATCCTATATTTTCCCCTACCCCTCCTTGTTAGTCTCCCTTTGAGCCCCCTTTTCCCTCTACTTTTTTTGGGATTCTTGTCAGCTTCTCATTGAACCCCCTTTTCCCTCTACTTTTTCTATTGAATCCATCCCCCATTTTCTTCATTTCCTCTTTCTTGCTTCCCTTTCCCTGCATCGCTTAAACTTCTATGGCCTGTCTTTTCCGGTCTTCATTTAATCCCTTATTCCCCTTTCTCAACCTAATACTTGTATTACCTATCCTTGGCAAATGGTTTTGGCTATGTGGTTTTGATGCATGCATCCTTCATCAATGGCTTTCGATAATGGGAAGATTAATGATGTTC
Source organism: Lygodium microphyllum (assembly GCF_053477565.2). NCBI lineage: Eukaryota > Viridiplantae > Streptophyta > Polypodiopsida > Schizaeales > Lygodiaceae > Lygodium > Lygodium microphyllum. The sequence goes on along the minus strand of NC_141136.1, from coordinate 53,949,586 downwards.
TAGGATTCTTAGAAATTTATGCCACTTGCTTTACCTTCTGTCTTCATTTTATTAAAGTGTAGGCATAGTCGAGGGATGGGTTAACAAGTTTAGATACTCATTTTTATTGATATCTAGCATTGGCATACACCAATAATCTCATGTGACAACTAGGAAATTCATTCCATTGTTTGCCATTATTCTAATTTGGATGTATCTACTACTCAAATGGATGTTTTGTACTACTCTTCTCACGCATTTCCCACCCGATTTGTCATTTTAATAGAGTGGATGTGCTACCTTCAATTCTTCAAAATGCCTTTCGATTTTGTGGGTGAGCATAGAGTAGTCAAAAGCTTAAAAGTTAGTATGCAATTCAAGAAGCAATACTTGCACATTGATAAAACTCTTAATGTACCCTGACTTCTTTTTGAAATATGATTCACTCCATTTTGTAGAATGCCACTCAAACTACTATGTATATGTGTATTTGTTTATGCATTTGTGGACATATTTGTGTGGTGTGTTGTCTGTTGTGTATTATCCTCTTCAATTGTGGAGGTTCTCTTGATTACCATTCTAAAGATTCTTTGTGAGGAGGGGGTCTCAAGATTCTTTTGCAAATGACTTGTTGCAATAGACTTTGATATTCTTTAATAGTATTTCCATTTGGTTTAATGCTAGGATTTCTAGTTAATGGTCCAATGTTTTCCTTCCATTAATGTGTCTGACCTAAGTGCTTGAGAAAGACTTTGTTGGGGTCATGTTGGAGTGAGGAAGTTTGCCAAATTTGAAACATACAAATATTACTGGCTAGCACTGAGACATTTCACTATCAATGATTTTTCTATATTCAATTGCATGTAAAGTATGTATCCATATTGTAGCCTTCAGACCAACCATCTCTTCACCAAGCATTCTATCCAACTGTAGACCAAAAGTAGAAGCATGTATAGCCGCATAAGCATTTCGGACAGCCAAGTCTTCCAACAACTTTTGCATACCTCCCTTTCCAAAATTCAAAGCAAGAGGCAATCCTATTTTTTGTGCATGGATCTTGCCATCTTTCCAAAAGATGAGTTGTCATGCCAAGGCCTCTTGATAAGTAGCACAATCTCTCCTTTCATGCTGCAAACTATCACACCACACATTTTTTCCTTGGTTTAGGGGTTACTGCTCGTCCCCTTTCCTCTTGTCCTTTCTCATCCAATTTTGTGACCTTCAACTGAAGATCCTGCATGCCTTTGACCAATTCATCTAATACATGTTTCTTCCTAACATTGGGAACAACAGGTGCAGCCATAGGATTAGCCACAGAAGTGGATGACTTACTGGATACATAAACTATTTTGCTCGTAACAGTGGGCAATCTAGATACGTGGAATCTTTCTCTTCTTCTATACTTTTTCACCAGTGTAGTAACAAACATCCTTAATATACCTCCACTATGTTTTAAGCCCTATCTCTGTAGTTTGATCCTCTAACAAATTATCAAGCTTCTCTTGAAGCTCAAGATCTGCCGCTTGTAGAAACAATCCAATTTTCTAACTTGCAAGAGCTTGTTGTTCTGCAAGATCTAACTGCTCAAATGAACTTTTAAATTCTCTTAATAACTATGTTCCCACAAGACCCTTATTGGATTGTAGAATCCACTCTTGGAAAGTCTTGCGAGTAATCAAATTGGTGTCTTCAATGTAAAATTCTTCCGTGAGTGTCTTCTTGAAAGCTACCCAGTCAGCATTGTGCATGTATAATTCAATAACTTGGGCTTTTAATTCATGTACAGTGATCCGTACAAAATATTGGCTCTATGCAAATTGAGCCATCCCAAAGAACTCTATCTTTTGAGGATAGGTATGCAAATATGCAGATACACTCCTTCCATCAAACAACTTCATCTCATGCTCAACTACTTGCAAAGCATTCATCACAACAATTTTTGTTTGAGCATAAGCCTGCATTAGTTGTTGTTGTTGTTGCACCTATACGAGCATGTTCATATTCTGCACTAACTGCTACAAAACATCACTAGAAATTGTGCTTGAAGGTTCTCCCATATTGTCTTTTCTTCTAACGACCTTTCACATTGTTAGGTTCACCAATGTCGGAGGGGTTTTAGTCGAAAGGTTATATCCATCGGGGATCAGAGATAGAAGGAAGTAGAGAATATGAGATAGAAGAGAAGAAAAAGAATAGACAAGAGGTACACAAGATAAAGATGAAGCACAATGAATCAAAGCACTATATATTGATAGAACTTGAGAAGATAAACAAATTCCTTGTCTGGTACTACTCAAAAGCAATCTCCAAGCATTAGATCTCTTGGAGCTCCCTTGTAGACCAAAAACATGTATCAAACACTAGCATCTTCTCTGCTTCTCAGATTACAAATCTGATGGTTTCGTTGGCTTCGAATGGGGGGTAAAACCCTAGGATACCTACTTAGGATTCTTCCAGATCACTCCTTCTTCCCCCAGTTCAAAGTGTTGTTTTTTGCTTGTAAACTATGATTGCACCTCGCACGATTTTGCAAATCCTTCTTTTTGCATGGAATCTCTAAAACTGGTTGAAAAAGCAACTTGCTTTTTGTATGTCATCCTATTCTAGAAGTTTTCATAGCTTTTTAAGATATTTATAAGAAATAATATCCAAAATATCAAAAGTAAGCTAAACTTGTCCAAAAATCTAGTATTTTTGAACCATCCATACCACGAACACTAGCACTAATGACTAAGATGACATTGACTCTCTAGATCAATAAGAAAGCCGAATGATGATGCATTCCATGTTTTTTCACACTGTGTTTGCGTAGCAACACGATAGCAAGAGTCTCTTGCTCATGTACATGCTCAATTGGTATATGCATATATTGTTCTTGCAGATGCTGACTCTTGTGGGCTAATTTGCTTTTGATCATTATACCTTGCGCCTCTCATTGTCAATAGGTTGTTAGTGGTGGATGCTTGACATGCATTAGTTGTATATATTTATGTATCTAGCATTCCATATGCTTTGACATTCTTGGTACTTAGTTGCTATACTGCTCATTGTTCAATATATCTCAAATTGCTATAGGATATTTCTAATAGTGAGAGCTTACTTTGTTGGTCATTTTCCCAATGATGTATGGTCATTTAGTGTAGTTTTATGGGCAAAAATGTTGAATACTATTTATGAGTAGTTTCTTTGAGCACAAACACCTTGTTTGAGCACTCTACTACCTATTGTTTATGGATAACTATACACTCTTTTATTCCCCACCTTTTGCTTGCCTTTTTGGCTCAATTTTGGGACTCTTTTATAGTAATTGTAGTATCCCATACTATTGTACTTTACATTCATTTGTAGACATAATGGGAGGTACTTATAATAATGCATCAACCCTAATGATAGCGCTATTTTCAATATTGAAAAGCTTGATAGTAATAACTTCCAATATTGGAAGACACAAATATGGTAGGTATTGGTGTAAAAGAAGTAGATTATGCAATTGAAGACCAAGGGTATATAGCTAAAAGGTTGGGATAGATATGATTGGGATGATCTTGATGAGTTATGCAAGTCCACTATTATATTGTATTTGGATATTTCGGTAGTGATATGAATCTGTGTCTATATATGAAGAATGCACGTGATGGTAGCCTTATTATCTTGGTGCTTTATGTTGATGATATGCTTAGTGCCAAGAGTGCTCATGATGAGCTGGATGCTTTAAAGGCATAACTCAAGAAGAGCTTTGAGATAAAGGACATGAAGCAGGTCTCACACATACTTGGTATGTTTATTACGTGCAATTACTCTTTAGGGACTTCTCTACTTGTCCCAGAAGGAGTACATTCACAAAGTACTTGAGCAATTCCATATGCAATATGTTAAGCCTATTGGCTGTCCTTTACCTTCTTATGTGAAGGTTAGTCAAGTTGATTGCCTTGAGTTAGTTGCCTTGAGTTAGATGATGAGAAAGCCGAGATAGCCAAGGTTTTGTATGCATCCACATTGAGTAGTTTTATGTATGCCAAGATAACCACTTATCTTGACATAGCATTTTATGGATAGACTTGGCAAGCAACATTGGGACGTTGTAAAGGGTGTCATGAGATATTTTAAAGGCATTACAAATATGTGCACTTGCAATGGTAGCCAGAATACATGAGTCATCGGTTACACTAACTCAAATTATGCAAGACATATAGCCAATAGGAAGTCCACCTTTGGGTATGTCTTTACCTTTGTTGAAGGTGTTATCTCTTGGATATCCAAAGTACATAAATGCATAGCCTTGTCCACTATTGAGGCTAAGTACATTACATCCATTGAGGCTTGTAAGAAGGCCCTATGGTTGGGCCATCTGGTTGCAGACCTTGGTATGACTATAACTCCTATACTACATTCAAATTCGATAAGTGTCATTTAGTTGGCATGTAATCTATAATCTGATCTTCCATATGAAGACAAAGTACATTACAGTGTGCTATCACTTCATTAGAGAGGTAGTAGAGGAAAAGTCCATTGTGTTTGTCAAGATCCCTATGGATACGAATCCTACAAATTTGCTACCTGAAAGTCTGCCAATTGAATGCTATGCTTTTCTTAAGAAGATGATGGATGTAGGATAAGATGATATCTTTCCTCATTCTGTTGTACTTCTATGTATACTTTGTACTTTGTCACTTTTTTCTTATTTTTTCCACACTTTGGTATATTCGCCTTTAAGTGGGAGGTTGTTGGGGGTGAAAGGCCGCACATGCCTAGCCACATATTCACTTGTATATAGTACTCACATACATGTACACTGCATGTGGTGGGTGCCCATTATTGTCACTTTATTCTTACTTGAAACTCCACAGCTCTTGCTCTCTTCTTGCTTCCGCTTATGCTTCGACTTCCACTCCACCTTTCATTTTCCACAAAGATTTTGGTTGGCGGATTATGTTGACTTCTTTTTTGTTTTATGAGCTTATGTGTGCTTCTATAGCCCTTATATTTACTTGCATATGGTTCTATGTATGGGGTGAGAAGCTGATGCTTTTTTCTATCTCTTGAAAAGTGCTGGATAAAGTTTTTTCCTAGCTAGTTTATTTAAAGTAGTAGCAGCTTGAAGATTGAAGTGAAGAACTCGAAGTGGTAGTATCACTAGTATAGTTGTGAAAGGACATTGTAGTGGTCCTATCAAACATGCCCTTTGGAGGAAGTCTCCACAGCCAAGGAGTTTTTGTGATTATCCTATTGTATCATCAAGAGAGATAAAGTATGAGAGTGTGTGCAAGAGAGGGAAGAGATTAACGTTATATCAATACTTTGTATTATGATTATGAAATTGAGAGATATAATGAAGACTTCATTCATGATGATCAATGCAATACTATGAGATCAATTCCATTCATTCTCGCCTTTGTGGATATGTTCTTTGGTTTGTTAATTGTGACCATGAAGAACAATATGTGCTATGTTGAAGATAAATCTATGGGGGATATGTTCTATGTTGTGTGGTTTTAGTCATGTGGTTTAGTTTTCCTTGCCAAGTTTTTGCTCTTGGAAATTTCATTGTTTTTGGGTTCTTAGCCTCCCAATTCTAGAGTCTCTTTCCATATAGATAAATCTATGGGAAAGTATTCTAATGATTTGTGGTTCTAGTTATGTGGATGAGTTTTCCTTGCCAAGTTTTGCTCTTGGAAATTTCACTGTTTTTTGGTTCTTAACGTTCCAAGTCTAGGGTCTCTTTCCATATAGATAAACCCATAGGAGATATATTCTATGATGATGTGCGGTTCTAGTTTTGTGGTTTAATTTTCCTTATTTTAAGGATTAAAGTGATAAAGATGTGTCTTGGTGGTGTTACAAAAGACTTTCTTATAGTATGCTCTTCGTTTTCTTGGTGTGCTCTTGAGAGCTCCAAATAAGTGTCGAAGATCCTTTAGGATTGGATCTCATAGAAAGATCCATCCTTTGGAGATATTGTTGAAGACTATTCAAGTGTTTCAAAAGTTGAAAACAAACAAACCTTAGATGGCATAGCAAATAATGGTGTAGATGTAGATATGGAGAGAGAAGGATCTGATGGTGCAACCTCAAGGATTGCACAATCTCTCGCTCGTCAAAGACAATGTACCTTCCAATCAAGATCTTTTATGTACAAGGATCATACAAACTATAAGCCTTAACTTCAGACTAGCCTATGATAATCAAACCGTTCACTTTGGGCATGACTACTCCTTATCCAACATGTATATGTATGCACAACACTCAAAGATTCAAAGGTAGGAGATAGAAGGCCTAGTGCCATGCAATGCCTCGAAGAGGATCTTTTTATGGACCACAATAGTTGGGCACCGATTTAGTAGATATTGATCGCATCTAACCAAAGGCCCTTAGATAGCTCAATTGTGAATAGCGTTAAGTGTGCCTAAAGTATTGGCCACTTAGACCATATGGACTTAGATAGCTCAATTCTAAACATCATGGAGCATGCCATGTTTATAATAGTTTGATTCCTGTTGAGATATTGTGCGCTTTTGACCATAGATGCTCATGTAGCTTAGCTACAAACAACACGAAGCATATCATGTTCATGACAATTCAATTCTTATGCTTAATCACTCCATTCTATGAAGGGGAGTTCATAAAGGCAAGCTAGCATTTGATTCCATACTTCTATAAGAACTCAAACTTGTGGGAAACAAACTCACCACCATTGTTATCCCTTGTTATCCTTCAACAGACACATATTGATCTTAGACTAAGCATATCCATATAGAGAAGTACATGGATGCTTTAGATTTTTCCTTTAGGAAGTACACCCACATAGATCTCAAATACTCATTTATGATAAGAAAGAAGCATTGAGAACCATCTATGAATAGTGTAGATGAATTGCCACTAAGGCCGAGGTGAATCAATCATGTCCCCTTAGCTTTATGAGTGGAATGCTAAGGGAATGGCGTGTGATGTTTCCCCGATGAATAGGTTAGTAAATAAACTTTGATAGTTTTAGGTGTGGAATATCCTCGACCATCTAATGACATGACAACTCATAAAGAGAGTTGTAACCAAGGTGTCCTAACCTATAATGTCAAAGCTGCTCCCCATCCAAAGGTGACTTAGTTATAGCTAAGCACTCTATGTGATGAAACTTGTCTCAAGCTATTGTAGGACCAAACTTATGATCAATGACTTCGACCATAGTCGCTATCAAAAGGTTAGCTCTCTCCATAAGGCAAAGCTGACGGACAAAAAGAAAATTTCATCCAAAGCTGGACACATACTACACATCATTGTAGCAAGATTTGGACCCTTGTCAATATCAAACTTGACTTTTTCGATCCCCTGAATCTTGGTTAGGGAGTTGCTTTCCCAACAAACATTTTTGACCATCGGTCACACGAGATACAAATGTTCTCTAATGTTGACATGTGATCTATGTGTGGCTCCACTAACAACTATCCATGTTATCTAATGGTCGCAGGAACATGTGGGGTGAGCCTCCACAAAAGCATCATCAAGAGGCAACACGAATATATGGATTAAGCTCTCATCCTTGAATGTCTCTACCAAGATGAGGTGGGCTTGATAACTGAAGTCCATTGATGGTCTATCAAACCAGTCTGATACCCCTCGGGAGTCAAGAAGTCTGCAGATTCTGATGGTTGTCCAAAGGCTGCATGACCTTGGGGTCTCCACATTCCTTGGGTTGGAGTTTGACTGCCAATTTGCCTCCACTGAAAGGTGTTATCTGCAACAAGTAGAGCTGAGATCTGAGTAAGGGAAAATTTGGGCTTAAGCGTCCTTGGATTGAGATCAATGCTCATCATTGAATTTGCCTGTTCAGAGTGTTGACAATGTTTATTCTTCTTGGGTTTAGTGTAGATTGTGTTCTCTTGCTCGTTACTAGTCTTGTTGGATTTCTCTTTATTATTTATCTTTCCCTTGCTTTCTCTTTTGGGAAGTGGAAACAAAGACCCTCCCCCTGAAGATGGCAAAGAGGGCCTATTGTGAGATTGATTGAAGAACATCAAACTTATAAAAGGTGGACAAGGTAGACTTTGAGATTATTTGTTGCACAGAACTAAAATATTTAGGGGGAAACTTGTTAGCAAACCATCTTTCAGGCTCATATTCCCCAGGAATTTGACCCACAAAATAGAAGAAAAGAGCAGCCAAACCATATTTTGTATGCCTTTTTAAATCAATTAAGGGAGAAGGCAGTGGGTGTTTTGAAGAACCTCCTTTCTATGGCTTAATAATGAATTCTCACCTCACTTTTTCAGTTTACACCATGTTGTGCTTGCTCAATTCCAACAGCTTCTGCATGGCCGAGCCCCATCACTGCATTAGAACTCTGCTGTTTGTCTCTTGCTTCCACCATTGCTCACCTGTCTCACTCAAAGGTGGCATCTTGCATGGTGTTTTTCACAGCTTGCCCACCTTGTATGTGACAAAGAAGATGGGTATGTGGGAAATACAGAGCAATTGACTTAACTACTGATAATTCCAGTTAGCTGTCATTCTTGCATGCTCTTCCATTGAGCTATTTTCCATGTTACTTTCAGAGCTGTGATAGAACTGAAAGGAGAAAAATCATCATAAGTAATGAGCACTAACCCTGTTTCTACAAGTGAAAGATCCTTCCATGAGTATGCTGCATAGCAGGGATGTCCTCTGAACTAGACTAGCATCTTGGTTTTGTCAAGGCTGAACTATCAAGTAGTAACTCTCCAAGAAATAGAGACGTCCAAGGCATTTACTTACATGCCATTACTTCAATTCCAAGACTTGTATAGCATTATAACAGCAAAGATGCAATATCATCATTTGCAGAAACCAAGCAAGATTTCACCATCTGACAAGCTTTTGGCTTCACTTTTCTGTTTGACAAACTTTAAGCAAGGATTTGCTTCACTCCTCTATAATAAGCCTTTTTACGCTGCATCACAACAAATTTCCAACTAAAGAATTGATATACTGATTTCATGTCCCGTCAACCTCTTTGCACACTTTCACCCTTGTTATCCACCAAGCAGCACTCCAGCCACAAGCACCAATTGTGCAACTAGATACTTGCACAAATGTTGCGAAGGATGACCAGAAAAAAAATTAAACGTGATGTACCAACTTGATGGTGTGCAATTGCTGTAGCAGGTCAAGGGTCCTCCGAATGCATGAGCAAAAGAAGTTCTTCCAGTAAAGTAGCTAGCGGTACAACCATATCAACCCTCAGAAGTTGGAGCCACAACACTACTCTCAAGCAAGTTGTTGTGATTCATTATGATGACATACAGCAAAAGCATCTACCCTTTTAAACCAGTGGAACTGCTCACATTAGGAAACGTGCAGGTAATTCAGACAATTGTTTGTTTTTTAATAAACCTGCATGTACCTGAGCATCATAAACATCATTGCCTGTTGGGCAGGTGCCATCCCCAAAAGATCCTCAAATATGCACAATTGCTATCATCGTAAATCCACATGCTCTTCATAACATGTGCAGGTGCCTTACATGAAATATGAGGAAACATGCAATGCCATAACTTCTTAGCATGTGTGCATGACACATTCTCCTCCATACCATGTTGTCACATCACTGCAAACCCAAATGGGGATATCCAAATTAGTATGTGTTTTGCTTGAAAAATTGTAATCCAACAATGATCAAATATCATGTCAATCTGGCATCTTCCATGCTTTGTTCTTTGCTATCATAGCTTCAACTTTGTCTGCTTAGTCTTGCATGCTAGCAGCTGCATACATATTACTCATCAAGACATATGCTGCAGCATCATTTTCATCAAGTTGTACTATATATTCAAAGGCCAAACTTCCAAGCATCACATTTCCCCATTTTAGACAAGCACTCAACAGAGTACACCATAGTGGGCGATAATCTGAAGAAACAGTAGGTTGCATCTTCTCAACCACTCTAAGAGCCTTGTCAAAGTGCCCAGCACGGCCAAAAAGATCAACCATGCAAATGTGGTGGTCTAAAGTTGGGATGATACCATAATCTGTGCTCATAGCCAGATAATACAATTGACCCTTATCCACAAGACCTGAGTGACTGCATGCATTCAGTAAAACAATGAATGTGACTCCATCTGGCACAATACCTTGTCCAATCATTTCACTGAACAAGTTCAAAACTGTTTCAACATGTCCAAGCTGGCTATACCCTGCAATTAGTGCATTCCATGAAGCCAGGCTCTGAACTGGAAGTTCATCAAATACATCTTGTGCTTTTGTAAGTGCACCACATTTGGCATACATATCCACCAATGCAGTGTGAAGGATAGTATCTTTTTCCAGCAACCCCTGTCTAACAATCTCAGCATGTATTTCTTCACCCTTCCCAGCTGCTCCTACACTGCCACAGACTTTCAAGATGCAGGTAAAGGTGACGGCGTCTGGAGACAGCCCTTGCTGTTGCATCTGTTCAAAACAGTTCAGGGCTTCATGATCCTGCTCGTGTTGGGCATACCCTGCAATTAGGGCATTCCAGGCAACCACATGTTTGAATGGAAGTTTGTCAAACACTTCTTGAGCTTTTGCAAGTGCACCACATTTGGCATACATGTCCACTAATGCAGTGCTAAGAATCATATTTCCTTCCAGCAACCCCTGCCTGACAACCTCAGCATGTATTTCTTCACCCTTCTTGACTGCTCCTAAGCTGCCACAGGCTTTCAAAGTGCAGGTAAAGGTAACAGCGTCTGGTGAAAGACCCTGCTGTTGCATCTGATCAAAGCAGTTCAGTGCTTTGTGACCATGTCCATGTTGGGCATACCCTGCAATTAGGGCATTCCAAGAGACCACATTCTGAACTGAAAGCTCATCAAACACTTCTTGTGCTTTTGCAAGTGCACCACATTTGGCATACATATCCACCAATGCATTGCTGAGACTGGGATTTCTTTCCAGCAAACCCTGTCTGACAACCTCAGCATGAATATCTTCACCCTTCTCAGCTGCTCCTATACTGCTGCAGGCTTTCAATAAGCCAATAAAAGTGACAGCATCAGGAGAAAGGCCCTGGTGTTGCATCTTTACAAAACAGTTCAGGGCTTCATGACCATATCCATGGTGGGCATACCCTCCAATAAGTGTACTCCAGGATACCACATCACAAACTGGAAGATCATCAAATACTTCTTGTGCTTTTGAAAGTGCACCACATTTGGCATACATATCCACCAATGCAGTGCCAAGTAAAGTATCTTTTCCCAATAACCCCTGCCTTACAAGTTCAGCATGTATTTCTACACCCTTCTTAGCGCCTCCTATGCTGCCACATGCTTTCAAGATGGAAGTGTAAGTGACTTTGTCAGGAGAGAGACCCTGCTGTTGCATCCGTTCAAAACAGTCCAGTGATTCCTTAGCATGCCCGTGTTGGACATACCCTCCAATCAATGCATTCCAGGAGACTATACTTTGAACTGGAAGCTGGTCAAACACCTCTTGTGCTTTTCCAAGTGCATGGCATTTGGCATACATATCGACCAATGCAGTGCCAAGAATAGTGTCCTTTTCCAGCAATCCTCGCCTGACAACTTCAGCATGTATTTCTTCACCCTTCTTAACTGCACCTATGAGGCCACAAGCTTTCAAGATGCAGGTGTAGGTAACAGCATCTGGAATGAGACCCTGCTGCTGCATCTCTTCAAAACAATTCAGCGCTTCATAAGCATGCCCATTTTGCACACAGCCTGCAATTAGCGCATTCCAAGAGACAACATGCGGGACCATGAGGTCATCAAGCACGTCCCGTGCATCTGCAAGTGCGTCGCACTTGGCATACATATTGAGGACACCAATACCGACATAAAGGTCGGTTCGAGGCAACCCTGCACAGCACAAAAGGGCATGTATGCGGCGGCCTTTGGACAAGTCCTTTTGCTTGGCACAAGCCTTAAGGGAGGCAAGAAGAGCCGCTGTATACTCACGGGACGAAGGTCGGTCGGGATTGGGTTTACTGACAATGGTGATCTTTCCCTTTTCTCCACCGTGGATTGGACGCTGTAGTACTTCTCGTCTTGTGAGGTCCCCTTGAATCTTCTTGTGGTGCTTCAAGTCTGGGAATCGGCCAGAGACAATGCTTAACTTATAATCCGCGTGATCGATGAACAACTTCTCCCTCTGTAAGATATCCACGTCCCTGCATTGTTCCGCCATTGCTGATCGATCAAGACCTCTTCCAAGGCATTCCGTGACCGCAGAAGATCATGCATCGCTAAGACAAAAGGAGTACCAAATAATCAGAAAGGCAGGCAGGTGGAACACAACAACGCGTCGCCAATCACAAAAGGCCTTGTGAAAAACGTTATAGCAAAATTTAGAATACTCTCAACAAATATTTACCGATGCATTGTATGAGAGAGAGAGACAGAGAGAGAGAGAGAGAGAGTATGTGTGTGTATATATATGTATAAGTGAGAAATTAAAAATCCATTAACATAACTCGTAGACATTAGTAATCAATTAACACAATGTTGTAAAGTACCAAATTCAATGGCACACATCAACCAAAATGCCGTCCGTGTGTGTGTGTGTGTGCATGTGTTTTTTTAAAAACCCAAGATCACTAAAAGATTCGATTGCCCAAACGAATATAGTCTTACATATCTATCTCGTAACCAAAAAACTCTCAAAAATACTAAAACACCAATAATAGATGTTTAAATAATTGGATGCCCAAATCAATGGCCTGATCCTCCATATTTATCACAAAATCAAAACTCTTTCTAAAAAACAACTAAAACATGATAATAAAGATTCGAAAATTTCAGTGGCTAATAAAATATCTAGATAGAACACATTGTGGAGCCTTTGCATATGCACTAATCTTGCCCGCAAAATTTTAGTTGTCTATTAAGTTTTTGTTGACATACCATATGCTCTCAAATCGCCAAGAAATGTGACAACAATTGGCCACATGTTTTTTTCAATTGACAAAGCAATCATTTGGGAGATACAACAACTGTTTGAGAGAGGAAAGAAAAGACCATCCAAATGTGATGGATGACCATACTAAACTAGGGTGAGATATATCTTGAGTACTCCTTCCATGGTTGCTTGATGAAAGAAACCTGGATCGATCATAAAGCCATTTCTTAATAGTATTACTGCAATCTTCCAATGATATACCTTTACATTTCAAATTTGTAGATGTAGAGCTTCTAATAGATGGTTCATAGAGGACATGGTTTCTATTCCTAAAGTTTCTTAGCTTGGCAAGAAGGTATCCTCTTCTACTTTCATGGAAAGATGTACCTATTGAGAGAAGTTGCCTCTTTTATTAGTCTATGGAGTAGAGTCATGAGTGTTAAGTTTTAAGGGAAGTAAGCATTTGTCAATAAGTGTAATGCCATCACCTTTGAAGTTTACAAGCAGACTACCATTTTCATGTGTGTGTCTTTTTCATGGCTGAGAGAACTAACTTATTGTAATAAGCAAATACCAATGATGATGCTCTAATAAAAACATGGCATTCACCAATCCGCTTGAAGAAGAGAATCATAGATTCCGTTAATGTTCTTCCAATGAAGATCTTACCTACATTGTGGATAATGAACCACAAGGCATGACCAAACCACAAAATAGAGCTATTTTTGCATTATGATTTGTGACCAATGGTATCACATGCACATTTTATAAAAGCTCTAAAGTAATTCATACATCCATAGAGAAGCTTAGCATCCTTTCTACCATATGGTTCCTTGTGATACTTAGTGGACATGCAAAGCCTATATGGGGAAGGGCATGTATTTGCTCCAAAAGTTTGCATTGAGAATGGTCCCATTAGACATTTAGTGCTTCATAAAGAAGAGGTTCCATCATGGGCTAGTCTGGAATATTCTTTAGCTAACACAAATAGATCTTTTTCTCCAAGTAAGATAAGCTGCATTTCAATTGGAATCGAGGCTACAAGAGTATAAGCCCCAAAACTCCAAGTCTTGTTCTTATTATCTCGAAGAAAGTTCTAAATGTTGTGGTGGGACGAAGCCATCTACATAAATTGTTTCCTTCTTTTGTTGTTTGCCTATGAACGAGTTTGCCAAGTTGTGGCTAAGATGTTGGCTTCCTCTTCAGAGTGTGGTGGGGGAATGAGGGAAGAGCATTCAACATTATTTTTGGGGCTTGGAGAGGGTGAGAGAATTTCAAATGATGTCCTTGGTTTGGGATTCTCAAAAGCAACAAAGACTTTGTTAATAGTGGACACATGTTTTAATACTTTTTTAGAGGATTTAAGCCATACAAAGTGCATTTTCTCATCCTCTTCCATACACATTGGTAGCCTATTAAGGAGGGTTTTAAGCTTTGTGGTAGTAGCTTTTGGATCTACCAAGTGTGTTTGGTAGATTTTTAGCCATGCAACAATATCTAGTTGTCAGAGTAGAAGTCATATAGTGAAACTTAGCATTATGAATATAGGTAAGTAATCCATGTACAAAGGTGTCATATAGTGAAACTTAGCATTATGAATATAGGTAAGTAATCCATGTACAAAGGTAAGGGGTGCAGGGAGGGTGTCTCCATAGCCAAGAGTCAACAACTTAGGATGCCACATATTCTGAAAAGACAATAACTAAAACCATTAAAGGTTATCAAATATGAAGATCATATCTGTACAAGGACACTATGACCACTAGTATGTATGTGAACTATGTGTTATCACAAACAACTCAAAAGTACCAACTTTCAAATATAATGGTAACAAAATAAAGTTCTAAATAAACATGGTTACATTTCTTAATCGAATATATATGGGAGGACAATGAGCCCTCCTTAGTAAGAAGAATAATCATCGAAGTCTTGAAGCATGATGAAGATTGCAATATACCACATTGTTTGCAATATAAAAATCAAGGATCACATTATCCAAACCATAGTAATAAATACACGGTGAAGAGACGATCCTATTATCTACACAAAACCAATCAAAGATACTAATTAGTGAGGACTAAGAAGTGCTAGCAAGTTTCAAGTATCAAGGGACCACCTTGATTATTATCCCCTATACACCATAAGGATAGTACCTAGTTTTAAGCAAAAAAAAGTCATAATTGTTGTAGTATGGAAAAATTTGTATTTTTGTCTCTTAAGATGAATTGATCCAATTGTCATTGCAAATAATCCTATAGTACGAAAGTTGCCATAGTGTATATTTATAGAGTTCTTAAAATTTCATAAGATTGGTTTGTTTTCTTTGGTATCTAGTTATATTTATTGGGTAGAACATTCATAAAAGAATTCTAGCAAGTGGTGGATTAATGGGTGTATCAAAATATTTTATAGAATCATAGATTAGCTAGTAGGGTAGGCTGCTTCATGTTTGCTACCACAAAGCAATAAGCGATGCTTGATAATCCATTTTTCATCTTTCTCTCTGATTCTATTCTAATTTTATTCTTCTCTGTCTCTCCCCCCCAATTCCCTACGTCTAATTTTTTTTCTCTCTCTTTCTCTCTCTGCTTTAATTTTAGTTTATTTTCTCTCCTCTCTCTCTCTCTCTCTCTCTCTCTCTCTCTACCCCCTTTTCTTCTCCCTCCTCCCTCCTCTCTTTTCCTTCTCTCTTCCTCTCCTCTCTTTTCCTCTCTTTTCTTCTTCTTCTCTCTCTATCTCGCTTCCTTCTCTCTTTGAATTTTTTTCTTCTCTCTCTCTCTCTCTCTCTCCCTCTCCTTTATTTCTCTCCTTGCTTTTCTTCTCTCTCCCCTCTCCTCTCTTTTCCTTCTCTTTCTCTCTCCCTTTTTTCTTTTTTATTCTCTCTTTTAAATTTTATCTTTTGTCTCTCTATAATTCTCTCCCTTTGTTCTCTCTCTCTTCTTCTTTTTTCTCCCTTCCCCCCTCTTTCTTTGCCTTTTATTTTAGTTTATTTTCTCTCATCTCCTTATTCTCTCTTCTCTCTCTCCTCACTTTTCCTCTCTTACTCTCTCCCCCTCTCCTCTCTTTTCCTTCTCTCTCTCCCTCCTATTTTTTCCTCTTCTTCTTCTTCTCCTCTCTCTCTCTCTCTCTCTCTCTCTCTCTCTCTCTCTCTCTCTCTTTATTCTCTCTTTAAATTCTTTTCTTTTCTCTCTCCCTTCCTATTTAAATTTTATTTCCTTTCTCTATAATTCTCTCGCTCCCTATCCCCCCCTTCTCTCTCCTTTTCTTCTCTCCCTGTCTCTCCCTGCTTTTCCTCTCTCTCTCTCTCTCTCTCTCCACCTTTTCTTCTTCCCTCCTCTCATTTCTCTTTTTATTATCTCTCCCTCTCCTCTTCCTTCTCTCTCTCTCTCGTTTAACTTTTATTTTCTCTCTCTATAATTCTCTGTATGTGTTCATATTTTCTCTCTTCTTCTTCATCTTCTCTCTTTCTCTTTTTCTTTCTTCCTCTCTCTATCTATCTATCTCTCTCTCCTTTGTTTTCCTTTTATAAATTCTCTCTTTCTCTTTCTCTATTATTATTATTATTATTCTCTCTCTCTTCCCCCTCCTCTCTCTCAGATTATGTGAAAGACTATATCAAAAAATTTTAACTCAAAAAACTTTTAAAAATATTTAAATCAAAAGAAAAAAATTAGTTAAAAGAGAAAAAAGGAAAAAAAGAGAGAGAAGTTTAAATTCAAAAGTTTAATCAGAGAGAGAGAGAGAGAGAGAGAGAGAGAGAGAGAGAGAGATCTTTGATTTAAAAAGGGAGAGAAAGAGATGTTTGTGAAAAGTTTGATTTAATTAAAAAAGGAAGAGAAAAGAGAGAGAGCCTATACGTAACAAAGAGGGAGGTTTAATTAAAAGGGAAGGGGGAAGAGAGAAGAAGTGATTAAACATATGAGAGAGGGGTTTTAATTAAAAAGGGAAGGTTAGGGGGTAGATAAGGGGAGCCCTCTAGAGGTTCGAGGCTTTCCAAACCTACAACCAAAAAATCTTTTCTCTCTCTCTCTCTCTCTCTCTCTCTCTCTCTTTCTCTTTTCTTTTTTATTCTTTCTCTTTCTCTTTTAAATTTTACCTTTCCTCTCTCTCTATAATTCTCTCTATGTGTTCCCCCCTCTCTCTCCCTTCCCCCCTATCTTTGCCTTTTATTTTAGTTTATTTTCTCTTATCTCCCTGTTCTCTCTCTCTCTCTCTCTCTCTCTCTCTCCAACAGTCACAATGTGTGACCAGTCTTCCATTCATTCAAATGTCACTGAAAGAATAAAGAATGAAGTGATAGTAATGAGTGTTCGCTACCTGTAGTATACAAATGTGCAGATATTATCAGTGTAGTATTACACAGGTGGCTAGGCATGGGTGCTCTTACCCCCAACAACATCCCACTTAAAGGAAAATGCGCCCTTAGTAGGAAGAGAACAAGAAAAAAGTAACAAAGTATAAAGGTACATAAGTACAACATGATGAAGAAAGACATCATCTCATCCAACACCCATCAAATTCCTAAGGAAGCTAAGAGACTCTTCATAAGTAGATCTCCTGGATTTTGGTCAGTTGAGATCTTGAAAAGGTCGCCAGACTTATCTTCAATGACCTCTTTGATGAAGTGGTAATGGACCCTAATGTGTTTCATTTTCGTATAAGGAAGACTGTATACTTGGCTAACTAGATAGCACTCATAGAATCCAAATGTAGTGTAAGGACCATATAAGTAATACCAATGTTTGCCACTAGATGGCCTAACCAAAGAGCCTCCTTACAAGTCTTAGTGGTTGCAACATGCTCGGCCTTGGTGTAGAGAGGGCGGTGCATTTCTACACATTGGATATCCAAGAAACAACACCTCTAGCAAAGGTAAAGACATAGCTAGAGGTGGACTTCTTGCTACCTGCATGTCCTACATAATCAGAGTTAGTGTACCCTATGACTCCTGTGTCATGACAACATCTCTAGAAAAGGTAAAGACATAGCTAGAGATGGACTTCCTACTATCTGCATGTCCTACATAATCAGAGTTAGTGTACCCTACGACTTGTGTATCCTGGCTACTATAACATATACACATAGTTGTTATGCCCTTCAGGTACCTCATGATACCCTTGATGGCATCCCAATGCCATATGCCAAGTGTAGATATATAGCATGGCACAACTCCCATTACAAATATTATATCAGGATGAGTGGCTATCATGGCATATATCAAACTACTTATGGCGGAGGCATAAGGGATTTTGGCCATCTTAGCCTTTTGCTCATCACATTGCAGGGACAATTATTTGACTACTAACCTTCATATGAGAAGGTAGAGGACAATCAATAAGCTTACCATCTTGCATATGACACTGCTCAAGGGCTTATTGTGTATACTCCTTCTATGTTAGTAGATAAGGAGCCCCTTAGAGCAATCATGCATGTGATGCACACCCCAAGAATATGTGAGGCCTATCCCATGTCCTTCATCTCAAAGCTCTTCTTGAGCTGAGTTTTCAAGGCATCCAGCTCATCATAAGTTTTTCAAGCAATAAGTACATCGTCCACATAGAGTACCAAAATCATAAGGGTGCATCACGAGCCTCCTTCTTGTATAAACATAGATCCATAGCACTGCAACTATATCCCTATGAATGCATAAAAGTATCAAATTTGTGACATCGTTCCCTATGTGCGTGCTTAAGGCCAGAAAGACTCTTTCTCAACTTGCACACTAGGTGTTCCCTATCTTATTCTTCAAAGCCCTTAGGCTATTGCATATAGATCTCATCATGTAAGTTCCCATATAAAAAGGCCGTCTTTACATCCATCAAATAAAGGTCCAGATCTTGTTGAGCGACCAATGCTAGTACCAAGCGTAGGGTCGTCATTTTGACCACAAGAGAAAAGACTTCATCAAAGTCAACATCATATTCTTGCTTGAAATCCTTAGCTACTAATCTAGCCTTATAAGCGGGCTTGGGACATCCAAGGATACTTTACAGCTTGCATACCCACTTCCATGGCAATGCCTTCTTGCTACTAGGCAAAGGGACTAAATCCGCCATGTCCCATGAGTGACTATTGCCTTTGTGCATGGCCTCATCAGAAGAGAGAGATTCACCAACATATGTTACCATAACATAATCCACGGAGAGCATAAAACACTCAGGCTGATGTCTAGCTTTAGTAGAGTATCTCAAAGCAGGCTAATCTTGCACAACAAGTAGGGCCTGGGCCATTGGAGCACTACTATAGGTTGTTTAACTGGCTATATGGAAGTAGGAGGCTCCTCCTTAAAGATCACCCTATGTACCTCAACCACCGTCTTAGGTTACTTATGCATCCTTTTCTCATGGAAAATGATATCATGGTTGCGGATAACCTTGCGAGCCAGCAAATCCCATAGACGATAGCCCATCTTACTACCTACATCCCCATAACCGAGAAAGATGCATTTCACGGACTTAGGATCTAGCTTATTGTGCTTATCTTTGGGAATATGATAGAATACCTCACAATTAAAGACATACAAATGAGCATAGGATGGAGGTTTCCTAGTCCAGACCTCCTCTGCAACCTAGCTATCAATAGTAGTGTAGGGGGACCGGTTGATCAAGTGGATAGTAATAGTAATGGCCTCAACCCAAAAGTGCTAGGATAAGCCTGCTTAGCATACTACAGACTCTCTCTTGAATCTTTTTATTCATATGTTCGAAAATACCATTATGGGGAGGGATGTAGGGGGTGGTCAACTAACACTTATAATACCCTGCTCATCGCAAAACTACTCAAAATCTTTTGAGACATACTCACCTCCATTATTGAATCTTAGGTATTTTAGCCTATACCTAGACTGGTTCTTAACAAGAGCAGGCCAACATTGAAAGGTAGACAAGACATCCTATTTTCACTTAATAGGGTAAACCCATACCTTATATGAGCGATCATCAATGAATATGATAAAGTATTTTGCACCACCTAGTGATTGATAGGGCATATGCCAACATACATATCCAAATGAACAAGAGCCAAAGTCTCACTCATGCACTTCATACCAGACTTTTTATGTGTACTATGTGTGTGCCTACCATATAAACAATGATCATAAGACTCAAAACACTTATAGTCTAGGGACAAAATATATTGCAAACTAATAAGTATTTTTATTCCTTTCAAAGACATGTGCCCAAGGTGATGATGCCAAAGAGATACATGTGGAATTGTAGCCACAACCAAATCATGGTCAACTGACCAAGATACAAGCAAAGAATAGAGGGTACTAGACTTAGCACCACGTGCAATAACAAGATTCCCACGGGTAATCTTCCATGAAGAATTACCAAAAGAGACAACATAAATTGCATCATCCAAGGTGCTAAGCAGAGATAAGGCTCTTCATGAGAGTCGGTACATGACATACATCATGAAGAGTAAACATGCTACCTAAACCAAAACGCAGTTGGATATCACTAATACCAACTATCTCCAATGTCAAGTGATTACCCAATGGACAGAGCCTATCATACTACGATAGGAGTGAAACCACTTTGTATGAGGGGTCATATGAAAAGAAACCCTTGAATCTATCAACCGACGAAGAAGCTACCAAGATAAGATCATAAGATATATCAAGTTGCACTAGACTAACCTCCTCAATCTTGACACTAGACTTGCTAGGCACAATACTGCGATCATCAATCTTGACACTAGACTTGCTAGGCACAATACTGCGATCATCATTCTTGTCCCACACTTTACCCTTTTCCTTTCCCTTGTGCTTGTCTTTGCGCATTTTATGGCATTTGGCCAAATATGATGTGCTTTTCTATAATAATGACAAGTAAGACTAGACTTATGGCAATGTGACTTACTGTGGGACTATCCACATGCCCTAGACTGAGACCTATTAGAGTCTCTATGATGGCCATTTCCATCCTACTGACCTCTCACAGTTAATGCATGTAACGTACAAGAAGCATCCACATTCTTGATGTTCACCTCTTTTGTCAAGAGGGCACTCTCAACATCGTACAATTTCAACCCATCCTTAGCACACAGAGCCGTGTGAAAAGTATCCCATGACTCAGGCAGAGTACCAAGAAAAAAAAATGATGCAAAGTAACCTTGAACTCAATCTCCTATGAAGCTAAATGGCTATTGATGGAGTGAAACTCATTCAAGTGTGTAGACATAGAAATCCCTTCCTTCATGCGAAGGTCTATCAACTATTTCAACCAATACATCTAAGAGATAGGATTCTGCTTGTGCTAAATATTTTTAATTTGTATCCAAAGCTCATATGCAATTTGATTTCAAGTTACAACATTGTAATGAACCTGCTTAGTGAGTGATAAAATGATTGTGGACTTGTAGAGCTCATCAGTTTATCCCAATCCTCAGTCGCAATGTTTTCACGTTTTGCACCCCCATTTTTGAGTGGCCTAACTTGCAAATTTTGACTAAAACCTCCCATATATGGGTCTTCCAATAGATGTAATTGGTCCCATTATGTTTCTCAATATTGAAGATAGCACTGTCACGAGAATCACTAGCCATAATGAGACCAAGCGAGTACACAAAAGAGCAAGACAAGCTACTGTAGTACCCTGCAAATCAGTCATAAAACCATTGCTAAATCAAGCAGGAGACAAAAGATACTTCCAAAGTAATGAGCTACCCACAAACTGTGAGAAAAGGATTATCAAGTCCAAGTGACTGCCCTCAAATAGAATGCATAAAACTGAAATGATAGGCTACTGTAAATAAACTATAGCAAGATGCCAAACAATAACAAACTATGAGTAGAAAAGAGGGAAGAAGATAGGAACAGCCGACACTAAAGATTGTCACAACTACAATGTGTTAGAAACCATAAATGCAATAGGCATAGACATCATGCATAGGGTAGGTCTCAAGGGTAAATGAAGAGAACTGTTAGATACATATCCCACTGAGCAAAGCTCAATACATAACCCAGAAGCATATAAATACCACTAATAACACCCTAATAGATATAAGTGCCAAGTCCAAGTTAAGAGATCAAATCAGCCTAGGATAGGGTAACTACATCCAATAAATATCAAGAGAGTATGTATAGGTCAAAATGAGTCCCACTATCTCCTGTAATAAGCTCAAGCACAACTACATAGAATAAATGCTCTATAGTACATCCAACCGCTAATGTGGCTTAGTACATAAATTTAATTAGCTCCCAATAAGTCAAATGTCAGACAAGAAAATAAAGCTCAAGACATAATGCAAATGACGTCCAAATATCTAAGATCCATATAGCATACAATCAGAAGCATAAAACCTAATATATTCTTCAAGCCCATACTACATAAGCCATGAAGCAACCGAGGCTAAACCACAATCAAGATGAATATTTCCAAGCTCAAAATCAAAGCTCAAGAGTATCCCATAGCATATTCGAGTGCATAGATCAATGCTAAGCATCAATACATGTATATGAAACACTCGAATGACATTCAAGAGCACTAGGCATTTAGTGTTTCCTAAGAAAAGTTTGTTGTCCACTATATTACAGTAGTGAAATCTATGCTAAAACTAAGCCAATTCAAGATCAATCAAAGCCTAAAAGCATTCTAGGTCATGTATCAAGCATCTCCAAGTGTCAAGATAACATTCAGGAATCAATACCAAGCCTCAAAAGCATCAAATGATAAGAAGCATATGCTTCTCCTATACAAATGACAATCAGCCCTGTTATTATAACAATGAAATCTCTGAGAAAATTGAGCTAAATATGTGCTCAAATCAGCCCAATAAGCTTTTCATATCAGTGCTATATAATCCCCAAGTATCCCACATCCATCATGTACAAATGGGCATCTTCGGAAGCATGTACAAGCTCCAAACACTAAAGTAGATCCTCTTAGCTCAAATGGTGCCTAGAATCACAAGGCAAATGTTGAGGAAGATTCCACAAATGTTGCCAAGTGCCGCGAGCAATGTCTCTAACTGGAAGGATGTGGAATCAAGCAAAAGAAAGAGCAGGACAGCCATGCGCAAATCACGCTGGTTGTCTGTGTTGATGTGGCTAATGCTATTGATGATGATGGAGCTTTGTAAGCACTCTAAAGTGATCAAGTTGGTCAAGTGATACCTTGGAACAATCCTTAAGGGGGAAGAAGAAGTCGGGTAAAAGATAGATCTCAATGCATACCTTGAGGTGAAGAATCCATGGTTACCCTTGTTAAAGAGTTGAAGCTTTGTCTTGGGCTATAGAAAATTGAAGGGAACATCTCCTCAATTTTGATGCAATGGCTCTGATACCATTTTAAGGGAGTGAGCTTGGAGTGGAAACAAGAGCTATGGTGGAAGGAGCAAGAGTGAGAGAGAGACACAAGATGTGAGAACTCCAATAATCAAAATGTGTGACTGGCTTTCCCTTTATTCAAATGTCATTGAAAGAATCAAGAATGAAGTGATAGTGATGGGCACCCATAACCTGCAATCTATAGGTGTGCAGGTACTATCAATGCATAGTAATACATGGGTGGCTAGGCACACATGCCTTTACCACCAAAAACACGCCTTTATATAGCCAAAAGGAGGACACTTATTCATAAATGTCCCATATCAAGTGTCTAGCCTAGGTAACAACATCTAGATATATCTGTCATGACACTCCTACATTTTCCATACCTCTTGCATTCGTAAGAGAATAAGTGAAACCAGTTTGTAGGTGGTAGTATTGGCTAGTAATCTTTTGTGGACCTGAGCTAATTATTTATCCATATTGTCAAAGGTGCCAAATTATTGGTCATAGTCATATGTTATCCACATCAATTGTCATTTTATTGCTAGGAGGTATTAAGGTTATAAGGGCATGAACATTTTTTATTAGTATTGAGTGTTCCCACCATGTATAAGAAAAGGCATTGTACTTGCATATTTTTGAACCTATTATATATTATAGTTCTTCCAATTCGACAAAGTGATAAGACAATTTATCAACATCAATAATGTTGCTTGTTGAGGCTACATTGTCTTTCATGCACCAATGCTTCTCAAGAAGTAAAGCTACCACATTCTCAAAAGCAACTAAGGCTAGATGTAAAACTTCAATAGTTGATTCAAAGTGTATGACATTTTATATGCTTTTGATAAGTATACCAATCTTATCTCCATAGCTTGAGACTAGTGAGTCAATGGAATAAAGAATTAAACTTAGCAAGTTGATCACTAGGTCCTCATTATTGTCAATTTGCGTATCAAAAATTTTAAGCTTTAAGAGACATTTAATTTTCTTATTTGTTTGCAAAACACCTCAAGGTTTCTCCAATTATGATATTAGCCAAGCCATGCTTGAGAGTGGAAGATCTAATCTAATTGCACCTATTACAATATCATACTAAAGCTAAGTTGTGACTATGCATTGATTAGTATAAATGTTATACTACTGGTGATGTTGTGTATCAGTGCTAGATTGTGTGTGCAAGAGTATTAATATTCACATATGTCATGCATGCACAAGTTATGTCTTAATGTGTATGAGTATTTTATCTAGTGTGCATGAGTGTTTTAGTTCATAGTAGTGTGTTTTTCTTATGTGAATGAGTGCTTTCTAACTCACCTTGAGGGCTCTCATACTACTAACAAACCAATGCACAACTAAATGCATGAAGCCTATTGAGTGTATGAATACTTATGACGCTATTATTGGATTTACAATTAAGGGCATAGCACATGACATGGTAGGGGTGGTAAAAACATCATACCCATTGTTGTAATGTTAGTATTCGTAAGGATTATGTGCATGTTCTAGAAATAAGGACTTGATATGTCTATTGTCCATCAATAAGATGTTCAAATCACATTCTTCATAGCACTAGTCACCTCTTTATTTTTACTAGGGAGTAGAGTGGAGCAATTTTTTGACAGCTCTTACACAAGATGTGCTTCTTTCACATAATAAAAGCACTCAAGAAAGAAATTTTAGACAAGCAATAGTTTCCCTTTTCTTAAGGCTTTGATAGGCAAGTAAGACTACAATATTTTAAAAAAACAATATTTCTTTTCCAAATTATTTGGGGAGAAATTACAAAATTTATCTTAAGGTCGATTTGCATAGTTTTAAGACCTAAGTCACTTACAGAAATTGTCCCATCACATCTTGATACACAATATGGCAAACATCACAACATATATATTCTTGCTAGAATTATCTAAGCAATGTGGAGTATTTATAGACTCATGTTCTATTACATGTGCCATTTGTTGGCATGAACAAGTTATGTGCTCATGTATTTTACTTCATAATGGGCATATGAACTAGTAGGGGGATTGGTAGCTATTAATACAACCATACTATGGTGAAATGATTCATGGAACCAATTGAAGGTCAACAAATGGACTATTTGAAACCAGGAGTGGAGTCACACTCTTTGGTGGGTTCAAGGTGAAGATTGCATGAGACAAATCTCTCTATAGAGAGGCTATGCCCTATCATACTAGTGGATTGGTAGCTATTAATACTTCTTAGAGTAACACAACCACAATATGGTGAAATGATTCATGGAACCTATTAAAGGTCAATCGAGTGGATTATTCAAAACTAGGAGTGGAGTTAAGCTTTATGGTGGACTTAAGGTGAAGTTTGCATGAGACAACTCTATCTATATAGAGGCTATGTTCCATCACCTTGGGATTTGGTAGCTAATATTAATACATCTTAGAGTAATATGGTGAAATGATTCATGGAAACTATTGAAGGTCAACAAGAGGGCTGTCCAAAACTAGAAGTGGAGTCTAACTCTATGAAGAGTCTGAGGTGAAGATTGTATGAGACAACTCTCTCTATAGAGAGGCTATGTCCCATCACACTATGTAGGCAATGTGTTTGTAGGGAAAGAGGGGAGGTGAGATTACAAAGTCATGAATATCAAACGGTCCCATCTTCAAATGTGTGGGAAGGTTCAATTTTTTCCATATCAAGCATATATAAGGTCATAAAAAATCATTCTTTTTGCTTACATGTGTTTATGAATTCAAGTTACAAAGGAGAATATGATTGCCAAATTATTTTAAAGAGCCTCACAAGATGTTGTAAATTCTTTTTGTGATGTATGTGTTATGGCATTGGATCAGAAGATCATTTTTTTCTATTTTGCATATGTCCAATAGTAACAAAGCCCACCTCCTTGCCACCGCATCTCAACTATATTGGCAAGGCTTATTCCACTCCCTCCCCTTGCAAAAGACTCTAGATTGTAAAGCTTTGAGTGAAAGACTCAAATGTGTGTGGGTGATGGGATAAACTTATATGGATGAGTGACCTTTACAAATTGGCTTTGAGGCAGTGTTGGAGAATCGTGATATTTTTCCCACATTGACATTGGTGAACCATGCAATATGAATTCCAATAGCCACTACCATGGCCTTGTTTCCTTGAACTTTAGCTTCACCTTGAACTTTTCATGGAACTCATGTTGGTAGAGTCCATGACATCCTCTTACAATACCACTATGCTTTTGCAACCTCTCTACTACCACAAACTCTACAATAGTATACTACACTGTCTCTCAAAGACCACAACAATTATACATTCAATTATTTTCATAAGTAGATTCTGTTCAAAATCTATAAGTGGAGTTAAGCTTCCTCAATGATAACCTATGATAAGGCAAGCTCTATTATTGTCTATGGCCAATTTGATTGGTTTTCTTTGAAACTAGCATTACCTCAAGCTTATTCTTTTACAAGGCCTTAGATTTGACCCCCTAAGTGTTCTAAGAATTTCAAGAGGTACCTCTTTTGTGAATTTGAGGTGCCATGCAAAGATGCCAAGGGGTGTGTGTGTGTGTGTGTGTGTGTGTGTGTGTGTAGCAAACCATGGAAAACAAGTAAGAATAATTCATGTGTGTGTGAGTGCATGCTTTATCCATTCAATGCTCTCTCTAGCCAAGTTGGTTTCCATATCAGCACCCACTTAGTCACATAAATGACCTTGCTACAATCATGTTAGTTTCTACACCATTGTGTACTTTAATAATTTTGAATCCAACAATGACATTGAGCCTCCTTTAAGAGGCCTAAAGTTATGGGCATCATGCCTCCCTTTGCCTTTGCTCCTAGACCTCTTTCTATAGTCTACCAATGCTCCTCCCCTCCTTCAAGTTCCATTCCCATGTTGCTCCCCTTGATGAGAAATCAATGAGTACCTACCTCTCTTCACTCTCAATAAAGGTCCTTGATTTCTTCTACTTGTTATACTTTGTATGCTACTGAGGAAAATTAAGCTCCCATTGATCATTGTTTTGCTTATTCACATCGTACGGTTTGTCAAAATCATTCTTTAGGACTCTCTCTTAAATCTCACTCTAGGTCTCCTAACTCTTCTTGCTCATACTTTCATAGTAGCTAAAATGTTGTTCATGGTGATCTTCATCATATTCAAGTACCAACTGATTTTCCAATTACCATTTTATGGTAATGCAACTTATTAATTAAAAATTGTATTGACCTAAAAAGTGCTAGTACTTCTTTTATGATAAAATGACTAATTGGACTCTTGAATTTTGAATTAATCAAAAACTTCTAACCACCACCATTGCTCCTTCAGATTCAATAGTGCTAGAGAAGGGTAGCCCATCTTGAGTTTATCTTTGTTGGCTCAAGTGTGATGTATAAGAAAGGAGTCATTATCATAGAATAGATGATGCCATGATTTACTTAAACTATGTTACTTATGATGGTTATTGGGGGTAAATGCACATATGCTTAGTCATCCACATTTACTACTATACATTGTACCCACACACTTGTACACTATAGGTGGTGGGCACCCATCACTTTCACTTTATTCTTTATTCTTTTAGTGATTATTGAATAAGGGAAGGTTGGTCACACATTGTACCCACACACTTGTACACTATAGGTGGTGGCCACCCATCACTTTCACTTTATTCTTTATTCTTTTAGTGATTATTGAATAAGAAAAGGTCGGTCACACATTGTGACTATTGGAGTGCCACACATTGTGACTATTGGAGTGCCACATAAATTCTCTCTCTCTCTCTCTCTCTCTCTCTCTCTCTCTCTCTCTCTCTCTCTCTCTCTCTCTCTCTCTCTCTCTCTCTCTCTCTCTCTCTCTCTCTCTCTCTTGCTCTTGCTCTTGCTCCATTCACCATAGCTTTTGCTTTGCTCTTGCTTCTACTTGTGTGCTTCCACTCAAAGCCCAACATCCTCGATGCTTCCTACACCAATCTACCTTTCAATTGGTATCAATAATTGTTCTCTATATTCATTGCATACAATGGCTACACTTTATAGAAGAGATAAGGCCTCATTTATGTAGCCTCATACTTTCCATGTGTGTTTCCATCCGACACACTATTACTCACACTTTACATGTGTGCACCTATGTAGCACACTTCTCTCCATACCTTACACCCATGTCATCACACTATACAATTTCTAGCAAATAAAGTGCTTTCACATACATACATTGTTAACCCTCAAACAAACAAGGTGGAAAATCCAGAAAATCTAAAGGAGAAGACAAAGCCAAGGCAAAAGTGGAAGGGAGAACGAAGGCATGCCAAGAAAAATCGGGAAACACAAGAAGTGTGAAAAAGTCTTAAATCAAGGAGAGGCGCTCAAGAAAAAGTGCAAGACAATACTTTTGTAAAAGAGCACAAGGTACGCCGTGATTTATTTTAAGAGCATCGGGCTCTGACCTGTGCAAATTGTAAATGTAGATGGGCGATAGGAAGGAAGCTAGAAAGATAGGAGAACAATGGAAAAAAAGGCCTATG
Organism: Lygodium microphyllum; assembly: GCF_053477565.2. Taxonomy (NCBI): domain Eukaryota; kingdom Viridiplantae; phylum Streptophyta; class Polypodiopsida; order Schizaeales; family Lygodiaceae; genus Lygodium; species Lygodium microphyllum. Next base: position 53,920,964 of record NC_141136.1, on the reverse strand, counting down.
ACCAGCCATGTAAAAAGGGGATGACCTCCTAAATGGGATTTAGGGCTTTGTATATAAAGTTCAAAAGATGAATGAGAGCTCATTCTTTGGTGTATGGAAAAGTGGACTCTTTCTCTTTTCTTCTTATTCTCTTCTCTTCTTTCTTGTGAGTGAGTGAGTGAGGGAGTGTGACTGAGTGAGTGAGGGAGTGTGTGAGGGTGAGGGATCTTGGAGGTGAAGCCCTCCTCCATCTCACCTCTTCTTCTTCTCTTCTCTTCTCACGTCTCGCACATGGCTATGGAGGATGGAGCTTGGAGATGGAGGTTTGAGGATGCTTGAGCTTGCATCAAGAATCGTGGAGCTATCAGAGTGCTTGAGAGAGGAAGCAACTCTATCGGGCATCAAGGTAAGCTCACTACACTCGCAGAGAGGGATGGTGCATCAGCTATGTGAGAGGTAGCCATTAGTGCTCGCTTGAAATGCTTGAATAATAAGAGGTCTATGGGTCTTGGTAGTTGAGCTTGCGCTCGCCTCTACATTTTGGTTCCATTGGTGGGACCAACGGATTCAAGCTTGAGCGCTTCAAATCGAGCATCGAAGTAAGGGTTTCATCTTTAATTCATGCTACATGTAAGTACTTTTGGTTTTGATGATTGGTTTAGGAGAAATCCATTCAATATCTTGCTTTTGATTTTTGTCGCATTTAGAGTAGGATAGGTAGGAGAAATGAGAGAGGGAAGCTTGAAGTTCACTATTGTAAAACAGTCCTGAACAGGGCAATAACAGGGGAAAATGAAAACAAAAGAGTGCTCAAATGTCTCAGAGTCAAAGGTCGAGCGATTGGGAAGGCTAAGGTGCAGGGCAGTGAGGGCTTAAGGTCTTGGGTGACTAGGGAAAACCTCATTTACAGTTCTGGCTTTGAGAGAGAGAGAGAGAGAGAGAGAGAGAGAGAGAGAGAGAGAGAGAGAGAGAGAGAGAGAGAGCTTGTAGGTCCAGGCTACATCAGATCGATTGGAGCATATCAGGACTTTCAGTGAGATTTAGGTATGGAATGCCCTTGGCCTACACTCCTCCTTGATTCTTGGAAGTTCTTGTAGCTACTAGCAACATCTATATCTAGATTTTTGGCAAATAAGTGATTGACACACGTTTTGGCCGGCGGAATCGGACACCTCCCACAGTGTCCGATTCCTAGAATCAGACCGAGGGAATCGTTCGATTCCTAGAATCGGACACTAGACAAACCCACCTCATCTGATCGGACACCTTGTCTGACAACCCATAATCAGACCACTCGGACTCGGATTGTTCAATCGGCCGACTAGACCAACTCCAATCAGCCACACAACCCATTCGATCACAACGATCGGACCATAGAATCAGACCAATAGCCTTGTCCGATTAGATATTCCCAATTGGACCATTTAGAATTGGACGCTCTAAAATTAGACATTGTCTCATCGGACGTTCGATTTCTAGGATTGAACTCCCATAATCGGACTCATGGAAATCGGACCAACTCTAGCTGTCCGATCAGACATACACCTATCCAATTGTGACAATTGGACCCGAACCTGTTCGATCCCCAGAATCAGACACTGGTAAATCGGATGTCCGATTTTGAAAATCAGACACTGGTAAATCGGACCCAGCCTGAGAAGGAAAGCTTGGGAATTTGATGAACCCCGACTAATAAGAAGCATGACCCGTGCTGGAAGAACCCATTGATCACCTCACATGCAGTTACAAACCTAGGGATTGTAGTCGAACGGTTTGAAAGGGTGTTCGGTCTTATGGGTTGATTACAAGACTCCAACTCGATCCGGACCGAGCCAAACAAGATAGCACAGTAAAAACACCTAGAAGCTGGCGGGGATAGTTAGGAACCAAACACACGACCCTGTCAAGCCAACCCGTAGACAAGAGCACCGAAGCTACATGCACTTTGTTTTTTCACTCACTCTGATTTCCATCACTCAAAGCTCAATTAAGGAAAGCTAAAAGCCTGATTTCGTATATTGCATAGAAAAGAGCACACGCGCGCACCTATGCATAGAGTGAGGGTAAGTTGAGGATTGATTGTAAGTAACAAGGAACACACATGGACTTAAGAACTGGAAGGATACCACCAATAAGAGAAGACCCAAAGACATAGAAGGAATATCGAATCCCCAAAGGTAGGACCAAGCGGAGAACACGACCAAAAATATGAACACAACAAGGACAGACAATACCACAAAGGTGGATTTGCCCAACCTTATCAACTTGATCGACAACTTGGATGAATAGGAGGACAAGAAGGCAGCTCAAGCCATAGGAGTGATGAGGAACTTAACCTAGGAAACTTTCATGAGGTTATCCAACAGTTAGTGTACAAATATGACGCTCAAACTAGGCTAGAACATTGCGGCGGCATACTAGTCGAGAACATCATGGCAAACCTAGAGGAGGAAAGAAAACTTGCCCTAGAGCTCTGCAAGGCCTAGTGGTATACAACCAGGATCAACAAACTAGGAACTTACGCCAGAGCTTAGAAATGTGAGAGATCCAAAGAGTGCTAGCCTTACCGGGTAAGAATCGGTCAGAGAGTGAGAGAGCGCTAGAAGGAGATCTCATGCTAAGCGAGCTCCTGATAAAGTGGTTGCTAGATAACACGGCCGCAGAACAAAGCGCTGTAGCATTGGCAACATCACTACCGATAGGGTTGGGAGTCAACCAAGGCTTTAGGAGCCAATCAAAAATCCATGCGGTAGCAAAGCAGTTGGATAAATACCAAGCAATCGATGACCCATATATCTTTGTGGAGCAATTTGAGCAGGTCTGCGAGGCCAATGGCCTCATTGATCCTACTCAATGCTCCCAAGCCTTCAAACTATGCTTAGGCGACAAGGGTCGGTGGACCTGGTATACAAGTCTAGATGTTGCATAGCTTGCTGGTTTCAATGGCCTGAAAAAACTCTTCATTAAGAGATTTTTTGAATTGGGATACTCCGATAACCTGTTAGTGCAGCTTATGAATGTCAAGTAGAAAGAGAGAGAGGACATTCAAGATTATGTGACCCATGTAAGGAGCCTGGGTAAGAGACCAACTGAAAGGGTGGTATCCATAGTATTCATCAACGGAATACAAGGCGAGGAGCTCTACAAAGCCTTGGCCAGCAACTCAAACTTGCATCGAGATGCACTGGTAAGGGTCTTTGAAGAAGCTATTAGAGTGGATGACTAGCTCAAGGAAAGAGGCTCGAATCTGGAAGAGTCCAATGCCAGGAGTTCCAAGAGAGCCTCAACACTGAGTGAGAGAATAGACTCAAGCACTTAGGACAAAGGGAAGGGCACTGAGTCGGGACAAGAGCTAGCAGAGATTAGGATGGACATAGCCAAAATACAGGAGATGATGAGATGACCAATGCGCCCACACGTCCAATGTGTGCATTGTGGCGGAAACCACTTGCAAGCTATGTTAGGACCCTAGGTCACGACCTTGTGCTAATTGTGGTAGGTTGTTCGGCCATGACACCATGCATTGTTGATTACCTTGGAGGCTCCCATACCCGTAGCCTTACATCAACCCCACCTTGTGAGCAAGCCACTGAACTTCTTTGGAAGGGGAGCCCCGTTGGCTCCTAGACCGCATGGACCCTATGTGACCCATCCACCAAGTGATTCCCCAGTCCATAATGTGGATGAGCCTAGCAACGATAAGCCGTATGTAAACCCATACATGTCATACGATGAGGAAGGCAATGCTATCCTCATGGACTATCAACTAGTACTAGTGATGGTGTTGGGAAGAGGGAGAGGCAGAGGCCTAGGAGGGCAAGCCCAAGAGCCAATCAACTTGTAGTCACCCAGGACATATTTCTTCGCGTTGCCCCAAGAGGGAGCAAGCGAATAGAGATAAGGCTGATTTAAGATGCATTGCATGTGGAATCACTAATCTCTTTGTCGATTGCCCTAGACAAAGGCCATCCTCTAGTCCGACGAATGAGCCATCGGTTTTGTTGGGGTCATTTGGTGTCGAGACACTCAATGGTGAGGCCACACTTATCTCGTTGCATGACATGACCCGTGCACAAACGAAGTAGGCCGGCATATCAATTCCAGGGCATAGCAACCTTGACACAACCTCAGCTGGAAAGAAGAGTCAAAGACGAAGGAAGAAAAGATCGGACACTAAGGTCACCCTAAAAAACCAGTGCCACAACACTGCCGGTTTGGAAGGAAAGTCGTTGATGCTAGGGAAGAAACGTCGACTCCATGGACAGCTGAGAAGGAAAGTGCTAAGGTCGCAGGGAGTACCCCAACTCGAAGTGCCAACTCAAAGCCATCAAGAAGGTGAAAGAATGGGTGAGCGAGGCCCAAGAGCACCTAAAGGATGCTGAGCCCGTATTGGAGGATGAGATCGATGATCTCTCAAGCATAGGCACCCCAATCTCTCTCCCACAACCAAAATCAAGGGGGGTGATGGAACCACAAGCTGGGTTGCCTGGACAAAGTATAAATGTTTCAGGCCAACAAAATAATCAAGGCCATTGGCCAAGAATCATAGACCTTGAAGATAGGCAAGTGACGAGCAACATCCTCAATACATTGGTGACCGCCCCGATAACTCTGAGCTTAGGCAATATGCTTAGGCAGCACCCAACACTATGGCTCGAGCTAAGCAGTGGGTTGAAGAACCAAATGAGCCAATTGCCACATACTTGCATGAGCATGATGGAGAAACTCAAATACCAAGCCTAACACTGCAGTGCATACCTAAATCCCTGCACGTCAATGCCTTTTGGGAAGGCATAGAAATGCATGCAGTCCTGCCAGTCCTAGAACTGGGAGACATCAACAGAAAGGGGATCATGAACACATGGGCAGGAGTGAGTGTACTAAGCCATGTGGTACTCCAAACTTGGGATAACCCACTGGTCGAGACTGCTAGGTTTAACATCACATTGGCAAATGGAATGAAGGTGAAGCCATTCAGAGTGTTGAAAAATTGGCCAGTAAAGATCACGTGGATCTAAATCTCTGTTGACTTCATAGTCATGAAGGGAGTGGACTACGACATCCTACTAGGCTTAGATGAACAATGCGAGAGTCGTAGAAGATTGGGACAATGGTCTTATCTTCTTAGGCAATCGAACAGAAGCTGCGAGAGTAGAGATGGACATGTGGAAGACTACACCAATTGACCTTGATGCCATCTCCACCATGCTGAAGGGCGACGGACAGACTAGGGGATCCTATGGGGCTCTTACCAAGTATATCCAGTGCCTTGAGGACGAGTGAGACTGGATGTACATTCTTGCTACCATTGGCCTACCGTTCTCAGATACTGAGGCGTATGAACAAGCCGTCAAGGCAATTGATAAGTTCAAGGACACACCTTCAGTGCCAGTCTGGATGCTGATTGGGAGTCTACGTGGATGACCCTCTCATGTTGCATTCCAAGTCCCAAACAATAGACGCAAGCTCCAGGAGATCCTAGGGTACTTAACCAACAAGTTGGCTGGCAATCCAACGAACCTTAAGCCACTCCAAGATCTCTAGGATGAGCCTGAATGGCGATGGTCCAAGATACATGATTTGAGCTTGAAGTACAATTGGACCTTACTCCTCGACCAACAAGAAGGAAATTGTCAAAACCAGGAGAATCAGGAGCAATCTGACAATGAATATGAGCACTGTTGTTCTTTCAGTGATGAGAGTGAAAGGGAAATCGATACCCTAGAGTATGATACTGGGGGGCATATAATCAAACAAATACAAGTAGATCCCAGACCGCACAAGCGAAGAGCACTTAGAGTGGAGAAGGTAGTCAGACATAAGGATTGCAATCGAACTTGGTTGGAGTACACGAGTGCAATCGACTATGAGCAAGCATGCCTAGCCCAACCACAAGTGATGCACTACTAATGCAAACGGACTCACCTTCTGAGCTACGACCACCTAGAGAAAGCCCCTCTTCTAGCGAAGACATAGAGTTCAATTCCGAATCGAAAATCAGCTCAAATAGTGACCCAGAAATACCTCGATCTCCCAAGACCAAATGCACTAAGGGGGACCTACCCATCCACCTATGACACAGACGGTTAAAGGAGGAACTACAAAGATGGAGCAAAGAAATGTGGACAAATGAACAACGAAAACCACAAGACCTTCCAAAACGATCCATAAGGTTCAAAAAGGGAGATAAGGTGGTGATCTTGGTAGGAGCCAAACAACAGGGGCAAGCAAGCGAACCAATCAAGGGACTCGCCAATGACTTGTATTTATAGCAGATGACTTGGCTAAAGCAAGATGAAGCAAGTCTTGTTACTCTCCTGCGAGAGTATATAGATGTCTTTGCTTGGTCCCTAGAAGAACTAAAAGGGGTAGACCCAAGTGTGGTGACTCACAACAAATCCATGACGCCTGACGCAACGCCCGCCAAGCAGTGACCATATCCCATGAATCCAAAGCATGCTCACGCCATTAAGGAAGAAATTAACAAACTGATGAGAGTGGGATTTATCTACGAAACACACAGACTGGGTCTAGCCCATAGTCATTGTCCTAAAGAAAAATGGAAAGATTAGAGTTTGTGTCAATTACAAGAAGGTAAACATAACTACGAAGAGAGATAATTACCCAATACCGTACACATAGCACATGCTTGAGAGTGTAGCTGGCAAGGAGGCCTATAGTTTCGTAGATGGGTTCACTGGGTACAATCAGGTGCAAGTGTATCCTAATGAAAGGCATAAGACGGCATTTGCCACTGAATGGGGAGTCTTTGCCTACATAGTCATGCCTTTTGGATTGACTAATGCACCAGCCACTTTCTAATGACTGATGTGTACAATATTCAAAGACATGTTGAGGAAGGAGTTAGAAGTCTTTGTGGATGACTTGTGCATTCACTCTGCTTGGTGAGAACACTTAGGTAGGCTCCGAGCGGTCTTTGAACAATATCGGCTATATGACCTCTCATTGAACCCCTTGAAATGCGAGTTTTGGGTGAAACATGGATGTATCCTAGGACACGTGGTGTTAAAGAATGGCATTGCCATAGATTCCTCGAAGATCAAGGTCATTGACAATCTTCCACTCCTAGCTGATTACAAGGATGTTCAGTGCTTCTTGGGACATACCAGGTACTATCGACGGTTTGTGTTAAACTATGCATTGATTGCTAGACCTCTATACAAGCTATTGATTGTATTCAAATGGACCGCATAATGCCAACATGCGTAGAGAAACTAAAAAAGGCTCTAACCACCGCACTAATACTACGAGCCCCAGATTGGACACTCACATTCCATATGCACATTGACACTTCAAAATTCGCGGTAGGATCAGTGTTGTGCCAACCTAATGAACACAACCTGGATTATACAATGAGCTTTGCTAGCAGACAACTCACTAAGACCGAAATGAATTAACCATGGAGAGAAAGGGCTTGGCCATGGTGTTTGCTGTAAAGAAATTCTGACACTATCTTTTGGCTATGCCTTTACTTTCTTTGTTGACCATCAAGCCTTGTTGTATCTTGTTAACAAACTGTGCGCTATAGGATGCATTGCTAGATGGCTTCTTCTTCTTTTAGAGTTTGAATTCTCGATGGTGGTGCATAAAGGGAAGCAACATTACATGGCTGACCATTTGTCTCACGTCCCCACAGGAGAAGTGGCTGGACATGCATTATGGATGAACTGCGAGACGCGCACCTATTCCGCTTATCCAGTGAAAAAGATTTGTTTAGAGCTGACATGACACCATATTGGGCAGATGACATAGTTCAAGTGCTTGAACACAGACTATCAGAATGACCGATAGAAAAGGCCCGCCTTAGGCGGCTTATCATGAAAATCCAACCCTATCACTTGATAGCTGACCAACTTTACAGGCTGGGGTAAGATGGGTTGTTGCGTAGATGCATGGCGTACTGATAGAGGCACACGGTGGAATTGCAGGAGGACATTTCAGTGGAGATGTGAAAGCCCGCAAAGTGTTGCAGTCCCACCTATGGTGGCCTACCCTCTTTCGAGATGCGATGCTATTCGTGAAACATTTTGATGAGTGCCAATGAAATAAAGTCCCTATCCATAAAGATCGCATGGAGCTAACCCCAATTATTGCATGACAACCTTTCGAGAAATGGGGGATTGACTTCGTCGGACCCTTTAGTCTCGGGCACACCAGGCACAATATTCATAGGCTAAATACATCATTGTGGCCATCGACTATCTAACCAAATGGGCAGAAGCATGAGCTACGAGAAAGAATGACACTCGAACCACCACTAAGTTCCTATGGGAGCAAGTGATCTCACGATTCGGCTGCCCCATCAAACTAGTCAGTGACCAGGGCACACACTTCATAAATGAAGTAATAGCTCACCTCATGTCCTCCTTCCTAATCATCCATCGAAAATCCTCACCCTATTACCCACATGCAAACGTTTACACTAAATCGACAAATAAAATCCTAGTAAACGTCATGACCAAGGTTGTCTTTGCTTCACGTAGTGATTGGGATAACAAATTGATGGCCGCCTTGTGGGCCTACTACACGGCTTACAAGACGGAGGTAGGACATACCCCCTTTAGATTGACATATGGTACGGAGGCAATCCTTCCCTTGGAATTCTTCGTACCAAGCCTCAGGATCGCTCTTCAAGAAATATGGGATGGGAAGGGGGCATGGATGGAACGTTTGATTGAACTTGAATGCTTAATGGAAACCCGGCTTCTAGCCACCCATGCCCTCATATGCGAGAAGCCAAGACGCAAAAGATGGTTTGACAAGCATGTCAAGCAATGTAGCTTCAAACAGGGTGACTTAGTACTGTTATACTTAGTCATGGGATGACATAAGCAAAAGTTGAAGTTTCGGGGGCTAGGACCTTTTAAGGTTCGCATCATTAGCCGAACGGGCAATGTCGAACTAGAAACCCTAGAGGGTGAGGGCATAGGCTTCTTTAATGGCAATCGCATAAAGAAGTATTTCCCTCCCACACACCCATTGCATGAGCCCCCAATGCTATCACCCCCTGTCCACACATGAGCAGCCACTATCACTGAGGTGAATGGTGAGGATGAGGAAGCAGTACCACCAGCTTACCTACGCATGGCGATCATTGCTAAACACACATGCACCATCAACGCATTGATCAACGAGGGAGCTGATTTTAATATATTGCCTCATGACCATTGGATCGAAATTGGTAAACTACAGTTGCAGCCCACTAATGCTAGTCTCACCCCTTATGGAGGCCAACCCTACAAACTTCTGGGAAAGTGCAAAGTTGCAGTTTCTATCGAGTCTGAGAGCATGCCGATAATTTTCTATGTGTTGCCCAACACTAAGGATACAGGTATAGAATCACTGCTAGGATGAGAACTTTTAAGAAGCAAGCTCGTTACAATGTCGACTACAAGTCACAATGCATCCACCTAGCCATGGGTAACATCCACATTGTTACAACTTTCAGCAAGGGTGGTGTGACTCCTTCCACATCCACAAAGCCACTAGTAGAGAAACCCACCACCAAGTCTCAGGAGGGGGATCGTGACTTGTCACAGCCTACCCAACCTCGAGGCTAGTAAACCACTAGAACCAACACTGAAGCCCATGAACCCCATTTCAAATGGGCACCTAAATGGGGAGTGCCACCTAGGAATAGAAACCCACGGCCTCGCAAGGCTAACCATCTGCACTCAAAATCTAGGAAGCTAAGGCCAAACCATAAACATTGATGCACGGTCAAGCCGCGATGGGTCCCCAAGACCTTATTGCAAGCATGAGGCTACTATGCAGGTAACACCTAGATTTGGCTACCTAAAGCCCAAACATCCAAAGGCACTACTCAAACGCCATCTTCAAGCTTGACCACACGAAATGTCTCGACAGAACCACTCAAATCACAAGCGACTCAAGCTGCTAAATCCATGGAACCTCTAAAGCCTAGCTCAGTAGGGCATAAGCCAAGATAATGTCCAAAACTGCAACCTGTTACTAACAAACCGACCACATCTAGTCCCAGTGATGCCCCCCCTCAACGCTCAAACACACCAAGTAGTACGTCAACTGCAGCCACAACGGCGCCCATTGAACATAAGGCCTAGCTACAACCTCACAAGCAAACCAAGCGACAACCATTAACTACTGACCTCTCTAGTGTTGTCAAACCTCAACCACCTGCCGGACTTAGACCCTCTTATGAGTGGCATTTAGTTCTAACCTTGGCCACAAATTTAGCTAAAAATAATGGGGATGACTTGGTTGCCTGCCTTTGACACTTGGACGCTACTTTCATGACATTGGCTAAAATCTATGATCGACTAGATCTAGGACTCTTGGAAGAACCTATAGCAATGGAAGTACAAACACTCCCTTTCTCTTGGGAGGAATTGGAATTCATACTTGTTAAAGCTTCCGAAGCAGTAATGGAGTTAATTACAACTGAGGTATCCAAGGAACAAGTAGTCAAACATCATCTCATCATGTCGTATAGCAAGAGCACGATCATGGCCACAAACCAGGAAATCGAGAAGTTGCAACGACTTGCCGACAACAATTCCCCCTTCTTGCAGAAATAGTACACTCTACAATTGCAATGGGAGCTAGAGGGATGCAAAATAATGACCAACTCTTAACAATGACGTACAATCAAAGCATTTGAACATGACCCAACCTATGTCGCTCCAACTTCGTATAGGGTGTTGACTACTCTCCGTAATCGGTCCATGGAAGACCACATTAAAGAACACCCTTATTTAGATTGCATCCTCACCGAGAAGGAGTTCATGTTGGTGCAGAGTAGCCTCTGGTGACTTCTTACTTGATGTCCTCACTTACATTACACATGTGGACATCCACCCTTTCAATATGGATAGCTATGCTTGGTTAGAATATAATCCTGGTTTCTACGCTTGGCTCATGCAAAAGTAAAACATTAAGATTGTGTGCTAAAGGCCCTTCATCCTCTAACCCTCTCATCCTAGGAAGGATTCTTTTCATTGCAAAGGGGGAAGGGGTAAGGTGAATCAAACCAAACACATAGAGAAAACAATAAAGGAAAAGCACACATTGCAAGGGTAAAATGCAACAACTTGTGATTAAGAAAAAGGTCAATAAAAGTTAAAATCAATAGACTATTGGGAGGAAAAAAGTCTACTTCTGCACGCAAGCATTTCAGTTCAACAAGCATGTAGTCGTTTCCGGTTGCTTGCAATTACTTTGAAAACCACTAACGATGAATATGGATTCATGACATGCACCCACCATGGCAGGCCAAGAAAAGGCTAGCAAATTGCCTTTTTCATAGGAAGAACAAGCAAAATATGGACTTTCGGTGGAAACACGAGCCTTCAACCAGTTCAAATTCTGGCATATCTTCAACCTAGATGACGTGGCCATTGAAGAATGGGCAGTAAGGCAGATCATCAAGCAATGCAATCTACAGAAGTACATGGAAACAGTGAGTCGGGGGGTGAACTACTTCTACTGTGCAAAGTTCCTAAGGACTTTCCATAGAAACCATGGCACCATAACTGTGCATGAGGGGGAGGAAACTCACCAAGTGCAGATCAAATTGACCCCGAAGTTGGTGGAAAAGGCATTGGGCCTAGCGAACAAAGTAGAAAGGAAGCCAAAAAGAGACGTCTATGCCTTACTAGGGATGGACAAGGTAAAAGTCCACACCAATGACGGCATCAGCTTGGTGGATATTCTTGATCGTGAAATCCAACTCCAAGCCAAGATGGTGCACTCACTATTTTCTAGCCAAAGATACAACTCCATAATGAGCCACATCAATCAATGTCCTCTTGCTAGAGAGTGTTGCAACAAGGTCGCTAGATGAGGTCAACCTCAACGAGTTGGTGAGGAAGACCATTGAGACCTCAGCAAAAGCCTTGACAATGAGAGGGCAGCCCGTTGGAGGAGAATCTCCTATCACCAAGGCTAAAAGGAAAGATTCGTCTCCAAAGGCTGCAACCATCAGATTTGGTGGGGTCCTCACCATGATCATCAAGGAAGCCCTAGGACAAGAGTAGGAATAAGGAGAAGAAGGGGTGGACGAAACACCAAGCAGGTCGCCACTTCACCAAGAATGGGAGGCACAGTCTAGCGAAAGGACACTGAGTGAAGAAAAAGAGGGCAAGGAAGAAGAAGAGCAAACTAGCTGAGGAGAGGCTAGGAAGACAAAGAAGAAAACTGCACAAGAACAATAGGAGGAGGAGAGGAGGAAATAAGAAAGGGCGGACTTGCAAAGGGCCTGCAGGGAGTCCAAACTGGCGGAGGAGGAGAGAAAGAAAAAGCAGGAAGAGGAGGAGGAGGAGCTAAGGAAAAAAGAGGAGGAATACATGGCCCTTACCATGCACAAGTTCATTGAGTAGTAGTCCAGATATGATGAGCTAGAACCCGCAAGCCCCATCAAAAATGAAGGGTCAAAATCAAGTGCATATGTGCTTGAGTTCGTGCCACCTGCAGTGCAAGAAGGCAAGGGCAAGGCTCCAATTACCCCCATCCCTACCCTCCTGACACCCGCTACCACCACCACCATTTGCACTCCCAATTCTATGACCCAAGTGGATGCCAACAACCTAATGGGTTGGGTCCAATACTTTGTGAATAAAGAAATGGGCCAAGGAGCATGAGAAGGAACCCCCCTGGTAGGGACCAAAAGACCAGCTATGGCAGATGCCGAGTCGAGGCGAGACCCTAAGAAGCAAAAGGCAGCAAACTCTACAACCTCCGTCCCCGCAACAGAGAGGCCATGTGAAGAATATGATGAGTACGTCAAAGAGCTCCTCTCTTGATTAGAGAGAGCCAAGGAGGAGAAGAGAACCATGGTAGCAAAGCTTGAAGTTGGAAGGGAGGCCATGGCTGCAATACAACTGGAGAGAACATGCCAAATGGCCATGGCCCAAAGGGAAGTCAATGAGCTAAAAGAGCACCTACAAGATAAGGAAGAGACAAAAGCTGAATGGTAGGTGCTCTTGAACGGAGAAAGAGAGGCCACATGACACCTACGGCAGCATAATGAAGAGATTGTGGCACTCTATGAAGGTCTGCAAGCTCAAATGGAGAAACTCACTAAAGCCATAGAAGGGCTAGAGGAGCTGAGGGAGGAAAGAGCTCGCAGGTATGAAATAGTGGTGGAGAGACTAACCCAAGAGGCTACCTTGGCACAGGAAGAGCATCAAAAGCTAAGGGCAGAAATGGAATACCAAGAACAAAGATTGAAAGTGCTAGCCCAGAGGTAGGGGGAAAGCCTCGAAGACATGAACAAGAGGGCAGAAGAATGGGCCAATTAGAACGAAAAAAGGGTCAAAGCCTTGGCAAGTCGTCTCACTCAAGTCGAAAAAGAAAAGATACTTGTCGAAAGCAGAGTGGAGACCGCCCAAGTGAGCTTCCACACCCAACAATGCGCCTTTTTAGAAACCATATTGGACGTCACCCAAGTAGAGGAGGAAGAGTCCATGGAGACAATGAAATAGAAATTGGGAACGGCTTGTAGGGCACTGAAGGCCGGGACTGCATATGCCACCACAACCTAGTGGAGTTGGCCCAAGCTTGGAAAAACAACACCATTATCTCCTATTGGCAGGCCTAACCTCACAAAAAGTGAACACACTCGGGTTCCTCGAAGAGGAGCATCAAGAGCCAAGCCGGGAAAGGGAGGTGGACGTGAACTTTGAAATGGGACCACATGAAGACGAGCTTGTCCCACTGCCTCCTTCCCCAAGGCTTGAAGAGCAACAACACGTAGACACCTTCCATAGAAAGAAAGGTAGCACTGAGAGAAAGAAGGAAGCAAATGGTGGAGGAGACAAGGAGAAAATGGAATGTCAGGGGAGTGAGGGCATCCCAGGCATTTATCCCACCATGTGCGGACAACACCCCAGCAAGCTTCCATGCGACCTCATAATCTGGGAGAGGCAAGAAATGGCCAGGATCCCCTTTGACCTCAACTTCCAATTCCCCACCATCCTGCGTAGAGTGTTACCTATCAAGGTGGCAGAGGAGGTGATTAACATCGGAAGTAGGCTTGAACAAAGATGGCTGGAGGAGAGAGAGAGTAGAACCCCACATTATGGGTCACAGAAGACACTGAATTTTGGCAAAATAAAGTTTTTAAAGTACCACGGTTTGTGCCCTGCCAACCTACATGGAGAAGAAGGGTTTGTGACACCAACCTGGACACTTGGATAGCCTTTTGCCAGCCTTTATGCCCTACCCCCTCAAAGCGTGGGAGTGGATTTCGACTCCAGTGTCCACGGCCGTTATGACTTTCCTGTAATCTATAATCCTCATTGTACTACATATGAAGATGCCCTCGTCTTCATATCAGAAAACTTGTATGATACTCTAATCCAATTCACTAATGAATTCTCTTCATGCCATGACCTCGCCTTTATTACCACTTGTAATTACCTTAGATTGCTTAGGATACTCCTTAGGCAAGACCCCACCTTGCAGGAGCGCGGCCTCCCAGTGCTCCATTTTGATCCTAACACTATAGATAGTTGTGCGATGGCTTGGCTAATGATGCATGCTACTCTATTGGCTTCGTTTTGCTTAGCTCTACAAGAGGACATGAATGATAGCTGCTTCACCCGCTGCAATCATCCATTCCTCTCCACCACCACCCTTCAAGTCCACCTAAACCTAAAGGGATATCTCCAAAGCCGTCGATTCCTTAATAAATCTATTAAGCCCCCTTCTCCACCTCACTCCAATGACGAAGATTAAACTTTTGTCATGACTATGTAACTTTATTATTATTATTATTATTATTAAAAAAGAGGAGAAGCAAAGGAAAAGAAAATGGAAAAGATATCACCCCTCATCACCGCAAGTTGCACATCCACCATAACCACTGCACCTAGGGGTCCTCAAGCTAGGTGCATCCGGTGGCCCCGGTCGGTCGGTTAGCTGGCTCCGTTCCTAACCCCCTAGCCTCATTTTGATTCCCCACTTCCTGCTTATTAAGGCACATCAACAAGGGCAAGATACACCCAGGGAGGTAACACTCGCATGTGGTTAGACCTGTCACCCTAAGCTCCATCCCACTAGTATGCGCACAATGCACCATAGGACAATTGCACACACCCACAAGTAATGCACCTTTCTTTTCTTTCCAGGTACAACCAAAGGCCCCACCACCAGCTTCAAAGACCCCATCATCCATGTAATGCTCTCCCCATCCTACACCATGTGCCATCAGGCAAAGCACAACCAACCAAGGGGTGAACGTAATAGCCACAATCAAAAATTGAATGAATCAGCTCATTGGGAACATCACATGCAAACTCAGCCCACAGAGAGTCAAATGATGGATCCATCTAGCATCATTTTCAATTTCAACGATGGACCTGCCCCTTAACCTCCCTCCAACACCAGAGATCATATCCAATGCAAGGGCCTTTCAGTTCCAAATATCTCTCCAATAGGTCCATAAATCCCTTAAACACCAGGGATCATATCTAGCGCAAGGGCCTTTTATAAATCCCTCCAACACCAGGGATCATATCCAAAACAAGGGCCTTTCAGTTCCAAAAATCCCTCCAACAGGTCCATAAATCCTCTCCAACTCAAGGGCCTTCAAGTTCCATAAATCCCTCCAATACACCTCCCAACATGACTTGTACACGAACTCAAAAAGCCACTTGGCTACTTTAGCAGCAGAGTTCGACTCATCACCCAACAAGTGCCATGGGATTGACACTCAACTAGGAGGGGGGTAATGTTAACCCTCAAACGAACAAGATGGAAAATCCAAAAAATCTAAAGCAGAAGACAAAGCCAAGGCAAAAGCAGAATGGAAAACGAAGGCATGCTAAGAAAAATCGAGAAACACAAGTGTGAAAAATTCCTAAATCAAGGAGAGGCTCTCAAGAAAAAGTTCAAGTCAATACTTTTGTAAAAGAGCGCAAGGCGCACCGTGATTTATTTTAAGATCGCCGGGCTCTGACCTGTGCAAATTGTAAATGTAGATGGGCGATAGGAAGGAAGCTAGGAAGATACAAGAACAATGGAAAAAAGGGCCTAGGCTATGGCCGGCCATGTAAAAAGGGGATGACCGCCCAAATGAGATTTAGGGATTTGTATATAAAGTTCAAAAGATGAATGAGAGCTCATTCTTTGGTGTGTGGCAAAGTGGACTCTTTCTCTTTTCTTCTTCTTCTCTTCTCTTCTTGCTTGTGAGTGAGTGAGTGAGAGAGTGTGAGGGTTTGAGGGTAATGGTTGCTTTGACTTATTGGAACATAGATTGAGTGTTGCAAGCAACCATTGAGGGTAATGGTTGCTTTGACTTATTGGAACACATGGATGTGTCTGAGGTTTCACCGATGTTAGGAGAGATGGCAATGGGTTCATTCGTTGGTGGACTCGATGCTTTATTCCTCAGCTCTTCAGCACTCTTAGTGTCAATCTTTTTGGCATCTACAACCATTTGCAATGGCCATTGTTTTCATTGTTTCCTCCTCTTTTTCTTGGGCAATTGAGGTGTATCTCTTGAAGAATTGGGACCCTAAACTAGGTTAGCTATTGATGTGCTTGGTCGGGCCTCAACATTCTTTGTTTCTAGTGTGTCCTCATAGGACATAGCCACGGCTTGCTAGATAGCCTCGCCAGGTTGTGAGGGTACAACTCCCTCTCTTTTTAGAGAGTCTAGCTCTTTAGCTAAGTCCCCTGCATTTAGCTCCCCATCTGATTGCATTGGCAGTTGCTCTTGGTTGGCATTTGCTCTAGACTCTTGTCCTTACCCATTGGAACATGCCTCCATTGCTTCTTATCAAAGCGGGTGTTGTTTAGAGCTTTTTTTTATCTTGCTTTGGAGGTTCGAGTGACTCTTGTGTAGAACCAAGAGATATTTTAGGGTTCTTGTCATGTGGGCTTGAATAAAGCCAACTAAAGAAATCAGGGTTGTATTGATGGGAAGCATAGAGATCTAGGATTGTAGGGTCTTGAGTGAGGCAAAAGACATATGTATTGACATATGTGTATAACCAAGAGATAGTTTAGGATTCTTGTCATGTGGGCTTGAATAAAGCCAACTGAAGAAATCAGGGTTGTATTGATGGGAAGCATAGAGATCTAGGATTGTAGGGTCTTGAGTGAGGCAAAAGACATATGTGCTGACATCAAGAACCATGCTCCCTACTCCTAGCTTGCTAGCCACATGTAGATCTTCTTCTAGAAGCAGTTTATCATACAAGCAATGTTTTTGGACAGTCGTAGAAAGCTGGATCTCATGGACCATTGCCAACACTCTTAATGAGGCTGGGGCAACATATGTGGGATCATGTATGGATGTCCAAAGGGCTTTCCTTTGCTCAGCGAGTGTCATTAATCAGTGGCCAATTTTGGCTGCCAAACGCTGGTTGGAGTACCATTTTTGCACAAAGCTACCTTGTCCTTTCCCTTTTTATTTGATTGCTTCGAGCTTTTCCTTGTTTGTCTCACATTGAGTAGTATAGAGTGAGGGTATCAAGCGCAATTCTCTAGTTGTGGCCTTTGGATGTCATGTATGACTTCCTCAGCAATAGCTACATAGCGGGAGCAAACATGTTGTTGCTTATCCCAAGTTAAGGGTTTAGCTATGAGTTTTGTGCACTCTGGTGTTGGCCTTCCAATGTCCACATGGACATACACACATGTGATGGTTGTTAGCTTGTGATCAAGCTTCATCAGGCACTTCATCTCTAGTTCATTGGTCAGATGTGCCATCTCCTTGGTCAAATCTTTGAGAGATTTCTCCTCAAGCCTAGGTTTTAGGTGCTTAAGAAGTGTTGGAGGTGTCAAGGATGTTGGTTATGATACCTTTTCTACATGTGAATTGCTAAGGACACATTCTGCAAGGGGCATCATCACGGCCAAAGGCTATGACTGCTGTAATTCCTGATTGGAAGTAGTAGTAGCTAGTTCAGTGGACTGGCTACTATGAATCGACTGTGGTGTCAATTCCTTAGGTAGATTGGAAGTGGTCATGTCTTTTTTTTCCCTTTGAGCATTCACTTGTGTAGATCAGTTGAGCTAGCCACAATGGATTGCATAGGCATATCCTTAGGCTGAGTGCTAAGGGTGGTGTCATGTCCCGCATCTTAGACATTTGGAAGCTCAGATGGAGATAGAGATTGGGATTGAGCAGCTGCACTTGATGACTGTTGTTGTGCTTCCTGTGTCTATTTAGGGAAAGAGGGTGTAGGAGGTTTAGGACTCCTAGGTGGACTTGGCACCGGCTAAAAGATTTGCTCATGGCTATAAGATGACTCTACCATTTGCTTTATTGAGCCATTAGCCTTATCATGAGCAACATTGTGCCTGTGGTACTCATTATCCTCTTAGGAAGTCAAAGGCTCCTTGGGTAGTAGCGGCTTTTGTGTATACTCGACGGTTATATCTAATATCTGCTTGTTAAGCATGTTAGGCTAAGGATCTACCCTTCGAATAGTCTCGTTTGGTTTCTTGATTTCAATCGTAAGGGGCTCAGTCACTCCAATGTTTTTGACTTGAGATTTGTTTTTTTGTTTAGATTTTCTCCTACGCTTCTTCACTCTTGATACGTCCTAGTCTTTAGCTGACAGAGGTTACCTGCATAATACCCTTGAGCACGTAGCAACGCTTTGGATATACATCGCGATGTTGTGTTGGCTCTCCATCGATACCTTTGTCTATAAGGCTTGGGCTTCTTTTGTGGTCTTCTACGATATTTGTAAGTCCAAAGCCTGTCCTTGGCATTGTCTCCTAACCTTTTGGTTTCAAGTATGGCCTCTCTCACTAGTTCTCTCTGTTCAAGATACGCTTGTATCAACTCTTTCAATAAGTCCTTGCTCTTATTACTAGGCTTGCCTAATATGTCAGAATGTTCCTTGTCTTTCCCTTGAGGTTTAATGAGGTCACCCTTACTAAAGGTTGTGATTATCCTCACACCCGATAGTGTCAAGTGTATCCTTTATGTTACATAATCAGCCTCACACTTGGTCACCCTTCTGAAGGGTCTTCCTAGGAGGGTTTCCTTTCGACAACTTGCACTATTTAAAGGAACATGGAATACGATAGGCAAGCTTTCAGTTTCAATAGTTATGAGGATTTTGCACTTCCCTATAAGTGCTTGTGGGTGTCCCCCGTAAGGACTAAGAGTTGCATTAGTCGATGTGAGCTCTAGTTGGCCTAGTAGGGTCCATGCTTCATAGGTCAAGATATTAAAATTAGCTCCTTCATTGATGAGAGCATCGATGCTATGCTCTCTTTTTGCGATGTGTTTGACCCTAAGATAAGAAATCGGTACTGTGTCTTCATCTTTCGGGTCTTAGCTTATAGATTCAAGCCTTGATACATGCCCTTGAGTCCCCAACTACACAACTAGATTTGGATTCTCTACTGATATCTTGGGTCATCTATGCAGTGTTGTTCAAGGTGCATCTATCGTCAGGACTATCGTGTCTAGCTATCCTTGTAGTAGCTTGATGTTGTTGCATTCTGTTTTGACTAGATGCAATCCGAACGCAACCTATACATGTTTTTGTGATATGGCCTTTTTGCCCTTGTTGGTTAGATTGGCCCATTGAGGTTCTAGGGTCTTTTTTTATCTTTGTTTGGGTATGGGCTTTTGGTTGCTGTTTTGCAAGTGAGGATCTATGCTTGTGCAGAGCCCTTATTACACTAGGATCTAATTTGGAGGACTTGTCACGACGTGTGTTTTCTCTCCAATCTACTTGGGGGAGGTGTGGAGGGCTGTTACCCTAAACACTTTGCGCAATTTGAAGGACCGTTCGTAGCTAAGTTTTGAACTACTTGCTCTAGATTTAGCCTAGTGATAGATCTATAATGTGCTTTCGGCTTTATATGGTCTCTAGGTCTGTATTTTCTTATTCTAGTTTTTTGGTTTGATTCCTAAAATCAGATTGTTTGATTCTGGGTGGTTTGAATTTCAGAGTTGGACGGTTTGATTGGATTGGGTCCGATTCCGAAGAGTGGTCCGATTGGTAGTTGGGTCCGAGTCCTATGGTTAGTCCGCCGACTATAGAGTGATCCGATTGTTGTCCGATAGGACAAATGGGGTGTCCGACTAGACGGGCGGTCCGGTTGGGGAAGGTTGTTTGATTGGATGGTTGGGTATCTGATCGGATGGCTGGTCCAATTTTCATGTGTCCGATTTTGGGAATCAAACGTTCTATTTGACAAGTGTCCAATTTTGGAGTGTTCGATTCTAGGAGTCCGATTCTAGAAATCAGACGTCTGATCCGATTTTGGAGTGCTCGATTCTGGGTAGTCTGATTTTGAACGTCCAATTCTGGATAGTTTGATTTTCGTGCATTCGATTTTGGACTATCCGATTTTTGAAATCGGACAGGGTATGTTCGATCGGATAGGATGGGTTGGTGAGATTCCACAAATTAGACCATCCGATTCTGGAAATCAGACCCTGTCTGTGTTCGATTCTAGGAATTGGACATGGACGACAGTCTGATTCTAGGAATCAGACTCTGGTAACAGTGTCTAATTCATGCGGATGAGTTTTCAGCGATGAAAAAAATCACTCGTTTTTAATGATTTTGGTCATGAAGGGTCGCACAAACTTCCAGAATGTAAGAATAGACCCTAATGAAATATTGTGCCAACCTAGAATAGCAAATAAACTCCAAAATACAAATTGGCAAGAAAATCAAGTCCTCTTGCCGTGTTATGATAGTAGAAATCCCAATGCATGTTTTCCTTATTTTTTCTTTGTTTTTTTCCTACCCTAATGCATCCAAATCACAAAGCAAACACCTATACTACAACTTACCTTTCCAAATCCAAAAAACCAAAAACCTACTTGCTGAGAAGATCGGATACCTCTTCAAACTCCCTCACTTCCTACCTAGCTACCTTGACAAGCACCGGTTCGAGAAAAACCCTACTTCAATGCTCGATTCAAAGCGCATAAGTGCTCAAGGCTTGAATCCATTGGTCTCGAAAATGGAACCAAAATGTGTCGACTGCCAAGACCCACGGACCGCTTATTGTTCAAGCGTTCCAAGCCGAGCACTAGTGGCTACCTCTCACATAGCCGACACGCTATCCATCTCTACAAGTGTAGTGAGCTTACCTCCATGCCCGATTGAGTTGCCTCCTCTCCTGAGCACTCCAGTAGCTCCATGATCCAAGTGCAAGCTTCAAGCAAAGCTCCATCCTCAAGCTCCATGCTCCAAGCTCCATTGCCGCAAGTAAGAGAAGAGAAGAGAAGAGAAGAAGAGAGGATAAGATAGAGAGCTTCTCCACCATGGTCCCTCACCCTGACACACTCACTCACTCACACTCTCACACTCCCTCTCTCAAGGATAAGGTCAAGCAAGCAAGCAAGAAGAAGAAGAAGAAGAAGAAGAAGAAGAAGAAGAAGAAGAAGAAGAAGAAGAAGAAGAGGAGGAGGAGGAGGAGAGCTACTTTTGGCCACACACAAGAATGAGCTTCTCATTCACTTTTCAACTTTATATACAAAACCCTAAATCCCTTTTGGGTGGTCATCCCCTTATCCCCTTTTCTTTTTTACATGGCCAAACCCTTTTTCCCATTGTCCTCCTATCTTCTTAGCTTTCTTCCTACCGCCCATCTACCTTTATAATTTGCACTCGGGTGAGAGCCCGACGCTCTTAAAATAAATCATGGTGCGCCTTGCACTCTTTTACAAAAGTATTGACTTGCACTTTTTCTTGTGCACATTTCTCCTTGATTTAGGACTTTTCTACAGTTCTTATGTTTTCAGATTCTTCTTGGCGCATCTTCGTCTTCCGTTTCACTTTTGCCTTGGCCTTGACTTCTGCTTTAGATTTTTCAAAATTTCCACCTTGTTCGTCTGAGGATTAACAGAAGGTATTGCCACTTACTCTAAATTTGCCACTTATGCTAAATTGTCTCAATGTTAATTTTTGGAAAGAAAAGATTTATCTTGGAAATAAACTTCTTAAAAGTTTATGTATAATGCATTTGAAATAACATGTTTGTGGTTGCAAGCTAGGTATTGATCTTTTCTAAAAATCATCAGGCTAAAAAATAAATGACTAAGTACAGATCATTGATTGAGGTAGTATTTTGGTGAGCACATAACGTCGATTGAGGCAATGTTCCTAATGGTGCTAGACCTCCCCAAGGCCAACGTGAATAAAACCTACTCTAAGGGATTTTTCTCTTTTGTTTCACATTAGTGAGAATAGACCAATCATGACCCAAAAGGTATTGTCATAGGGAACTGTAGTCAGGAGGAGGAGGTGAGGATACCAGGAGGCTTTGGTCATAAACTCCTTAGGCTCTTACGAACTGCCAACTACCCTTTGATTTCTAGATTGTGTCCTAGAAGTTCCAATACTAGTTGGGGAACAGAATTTGGAGAGAATAATACTTCGAACGGAAAACATTGTAAAAGTCATTTTTTTGAAAGGAACTATTAAGAAGGAATTGCTTTACTCTATTTCTCTATCGTGAATTAAAGGCATGTAATGAATTTGTATCAGGAGATAATTGAAAGAAGTTGTTTTTATATGTTGAACCTAAGTGGTAGGTAATTAGGTAACTAGAACTACTCTCTCAAGGGAAGCAGGAGGATGGTGGACCCCTGACGGATCCAGACCTATGGCTAGGTGGTCTTGGTAAGCCAAGAGCTTTTCTAAGAAGGAATAAAAATTGCACTTGATGGGCCATTAGAAACTAGAAAGCTCCACTCACATCACTTAAGAGAACCACGTGCAAAAGGGATTAAAGTGTCATACTTCACACATTCACTTGAACCCATCACAATGTAAGTTCATTTCAGTCAGCAAATTCATATGGGGAATGGAATCACGAACTACTGATACTAATCAATTGTTAGTAATAGGTTTGATAAAAAAGCCTCAGGTCGATCCTCGTGAGAACGGCTGGAACTTCCACTGTAGGGTAGACTCAAGCGAGCCTAGTTAGCAAACTCCAAGGGTTTTCATCAAAATTCCAGATGGCACTCCCTAGGACATCTCTTGATAGGCTACTAATAAGAAGATACATGCTAAGGAATGTTCAATATGCGAGCACGTTACACCAAACAAGAGAGTAGCATGTATGTAAATCTAACAAGCTTGTCTAATGAGATGAAGTATTAGGTGTACAAACCAAAGCTAAATCAACTCACAATCGTCAATGTTTGCAAGATAATGTATATCAAAACCAATTGAGCATATATGCATATGCAAGAGACCCATATTTTCTTGTATAAACCCCCAATTAACCCTCACAATATCACACCTGGGTTATAAAGACCATGTTGCACGACAAATAAAAGGAATGTACTTTCAAAAGAACATTGCAAAAGTAAGCATAGAGCGAGCATGTGTGGGCTATGGTTGGGAACCTTAGAAATAATATGAAATGAGTAAAGTATAAAGCACAAGTGCACTTGGGATATCATGATACAATGATTACAAGAAAAATCTTGTATAATGTGCTAGATGGTAAACATGGAGAGGTATCTTCCACGTGAGAATGAAGTGTTGTGAGACTTGAAGAGAGAATATGTGGGAACTCATGCATGTACAAGATCTGTTGCATGTTCTAAGCACTAACCAATGCAAGATTAATGTTGTTAGTAAAAAATTTTACAAAGAAAAACCAAGAAAAAGAAAAAAGGGGATGAAAAAAGTAGGATCATCATCATCGTTTTGAGTGCCTTGCTTCCACATCATCTTCTAGAGCACCATATCCGAGATATCAATGTCTTTCTTAGTTGCTCCGTGCCTACTGATCTAGCACCACACTACATTCAACCTTACAACATCCAGTCACACTACTGTATGCACTAGTGCACTCAAGTGCACATCCACAAGTGCTTGACCCAATACATTATGCACACCGGTGACTACACATCTTAGGACCTTCTATAGCATCATGCATCAACACCCAACCAAAACCATATGCTACACTGAAACCCTTAGGCCTTATATCTGTAGAACACACTATTAGTAGACATTTGCATCAAAAATCCTTTGTACACATCATAGAGCACTCGGTACACCCATGTGCACTACACCACCCATCACATCCACTGCATTCACTCCACACTAACACTTTCCACCATCCACAAATCACAATAGTGTACACATGTGTATTAGAGTACCCATAATGAATGTGCAACACCCTTGCACCAACCCTTAGGACTCTTCACACATGCACAACCTATTATACTAGTGCACGGGCCTAACACATTGTAACATGCCCACCCCTCAAATTGCGGGACATGTCTTAGCAGTCCATTGAGAGATCAATCTAGAAGACGCCGCTCGGCACTCCCAAGGAATGACACGGGGTTTGCCAACTAGGGTCTCTCGAGTCTACCTCACAACGGAACTTATCTGGCCGTTCCCACTAGGATCGACCTAAAGTCTGGGTTTCTAGTAGTCAAGTCTTCCTAACAGCCTTCTAGCGTCGGTCTACAACTACTCCACTTTGCGTAGATACAACTGGACCAAAGCAGACTCATACCGCACTTGGTTCAAAGAGAATGGGAAACGAGAGGGATGTATCGCTCGACCTCTTTGCCCGTAGGGCATAGTCCCATTCTGATCCCCTAAAATGGTATGAATCAAGGTTCTAACCAACATTGTCTAAGGTCATCGTCCAACTTTTCGTAACATTTCTCGTTAATATTTCCTTTGAAGAAAGCTCTCGACTAACCGAGACCACCCTTCCGTAGGATACACCCATCGGGGTCACATCCACCACGCTTTCCTCGGGGGTTGTTTTAGTTATCTGATTACCTACAGCACGTTATGTTTGACATATAAAAGCAACTTTATTAATTAACTCGTTAATCACAAGTTCCTTTACGTAATTTAGGGCACGGACACAAAGACAAGATAAAACAAGATCAAACAGTTCCTTAACTTATCTTCATGTTAATGTTTGTCTCTCGCCCATACAAGATAATTAAGTGTCCCTTTCTGCCTCCGCAGAAATAATCCCTCGGTATCTCAAAATACATCAAGTATCATGCCTGAAGGCTATCCCAGCAATCTACAGGATTGCTGCTCCAAGTTTCGCCCGTAGACTAGTACACGGGCCTTGAGATCCCATCTCGAGTCACGTTGGCCTCTTGTGCAGGATCTGGAGGCAATGAATTTACAGCCAGAGCCTCCCCAGGCACCGAAGTGTCCTCCCACTCCAAGCAGCACCCACAGAGAGACCTCTCGTGGTGGGTTAGGTCCATATACCCGGCGTGGCTGACAACCCCCTTGGATAGGGCTAGGCAGATAGTCGGAGGTAACTGAACCTACCTCTCCCTCCAGGATTTTAACCTGAAACATTAAGTGTTTTGCCTTGAATTAGTTCCTTGAGCAAAGAAGTTCAAACAGTGTACTTAAGTGTACAATCACAATCATTTCAGAGGCCATTTGTACGACCAACTGCTAAGGTGTGATTCCTTTTTCCCAGATGCTCCCAGTATTTGATCCTGGATCGTTCGCGACTTGGCGAGATCCCAATAATCTCAAACAAGATCATGCAAGCAAATGTTCTTGGTAAGTTAACTTATTTTGACTTGCTCTTCCCCTTGGGTTTTACCTTATGGTATCTTAACCCTAACTCAAAGCATTAACTGGTCAACCAAGGCAACGGACAAGCCTGATTCGCAACCCAATCAAGGGTCTTTTATTCTTCCAGTTCTTTACTCATCTCCCTCTAACCAAGTTCAGTTAACACACTTGGCAATCCAATACTTTTCATCTAGGCCTTCAGGATACAGTCTATATGCATGCATCCCTTCCTTCTCTCTTAGTGCGGTACTATGCAGAATTTTCCAATCAGACTCATCTTACTCGCACTTGGGATTCTTAATGCATTAATACAATCTGCGATCTTTAACTCTTTTCACATTTAGTCAATGAGTAATTAACCCTAATATGCAGGTACTTGTATGGCCTAAGTTTCCCTGCATCAGTGCAAATGCATCATGTGAATAGAAACTATCATTTCATGTGTTTAGTTTAATCACGGATGCAAACCATGAGTCTTACCAACTAACCACACACTAAACTAGATGAAAGTCCATCATTTTATGTAAATTATTACGTAAACCTTATCATTTCATGTGGCATAAACCTATGCGAAATTCATTATTCTATCATTTCACGCGAGCTTTCCAAGTAATGTTTGCAACTCTTGAGTACAACACTCAATGCATAAGATGATCGCAATAATCCCCTAAGGCATGCCCATCCCTCATGTGTTTTCTTTATGAAATTGATATGATCTAAAATCTTCAATGGTGGTATTGTACAACTCCTATGGCAAGCTATGCGCAACATTAATGAGTCTACAGATTTTAAGTGTGATGATATAAACATCTAGAGAAAACAAGAGTTTGAGGAACCTGGGCTTGATTCACGAGAGTAGGAGCATAGTTGATGCTTGCCTCTCCATCTACATCTCTCATGTCTCTGGATCCACTTATGATCGAGACTTGTTGCAATACTTGGCTTTGGTGCCATCGTGGAGAACTCCGCCAAGATCTTCTTCTTCTTCAGCTCCACCCTTTCTCAACCTCTCTCTCTCTCTCTCCAAAATGCAGGAGGGCCTTTGACTAATCACATCTCTCTCTCTCTCTCCGTCTCAATCTTCTTCTTCTTCTTCTTTTCTTCTCCTTCTCTCTCTCTCTCCCTTCTTCTTCTTCTTCTTCTCCTTCTCTCTCCCTTCTTCTTCTTCTCTTCTTCTCCTTCTCTCTCTCCCTTCTTCTTCTTCTCTTCTTCTCCTTCTCTCTCTCCCTTCTTCTTCTTCTTCTTCTTCTTCTTCTCTTCTCCTTCTATCTCTCCCTCTTCTTCTTCTTCTTCTTCTTCTTCTTCTCTTCTCCTTCTCTCTCTCCCTCTTCTTCTTCACGGCTAGGGGGCGCTGAAATTACGAGGGGGGGCTGTCCAAGATGATCGAGGGGGGGGAGGGGGGGTTTGTCGAGGATGACGGGGGGCCGTGCTGCAATCGGAGGGGGAGATCTTGCTGCCATAGCAGGCGAGCCGTTGTGCCTCAGCCCCACGAGGGGATTTATAGAGGGGGGGGAGGAGGTGGAAGACACCCGTCTAGTGGCCACCACCCCTCCCACCTGGGGGCTGCATGCCCCCCTCTCCTTTATTACTCACACGCACACTCTCTCTCTCCCCACCATGCAGTCGGTAGGGGGAGAGAGAGAGAGAGAAAAAAAATGCCTAATTTTAAAAAAAAATCTTAGGGGGGGTTCTCATGGGGGGGGCACAGGGGAAGCACGAGGGGGGGGGGGGGAGGAAATATTACATCCTCTCCCCCCTAGAGGAATTTGAGATGTCCTCATCTCAAGAAGACTTTGGGAAGACAAGCACTAATGGGGCTTACGACCTGTGGGTTAAGACCCACCATGCATCCATTGTGCTACTCATAATGTTTCAAGTAGTGCACTCATATTATTCGAATTAACCATAGGTACAATAGTATGATTTATTCTCAATTGTATTATATGTCGATTAAGCTTCTAGGAATTTTAGTCCTCCTAATAAGGTTTAATGGGCTCTAGATCTTCATCTTCATCTGATTCACCTATATATCCATAGACTGCACTTGTGTAGCTTCGTTTTCTTGGGGGCTCAATGTCTTCTGGACTTAGATCCGGGCAGTTTGCTTGGATGTGTCCTAGCTCATTACAATGAAAGCATTGACGGTAGGGACATCTCCTACGGATGTGCCCTATCTCTTTGCACGTATGGCATCTCTTATCCTGATTTCCATAGTCATCTTTGCTACAATTGTCCGAATGAAGTTCTTGGACGATTGGATTCGCTTGGAATAATGTGTCTTGCAAGTCCGTTGGACGCATTGCTTCAAGGTAGTGGTTCAGAGGAGTGTTCATGCCATGGCAACACTTAGATACGTGTTGTGCAATTTCCATAGGTGGCGCATATTTTAGTAGGATTAAAAATTTTGAGTAGTAAGATTCCAGGGTTAATTCCAGCTGCTTGAGCTTGAAGAATTCATTCATCTTCAAGGTCTGGTAGGTTGGCGGAAGGTATAATTCACGTACAACATCTTTCAACTGAGTCCATGTAACAGTGGCTTTAGAAATACCTTGATCTTTGCACCATTGCTTCCACCATAACCGAGCCTAGCCAACTAACTTTAGTTTTCCAATCATTGCTTGATTCATGGAGGCAGTTCCCGAAGCAAAGAAATAGTCATCCATCGTCTCAATCCATATCTCTACCTCTGTTGTGACATCTAACCCTTCTCCATCAAACTCGGGTGCCTTAATTTACTTGAGAAGAAATTTCTTCTCTTGCATGTCAACATTCGTGGGTGCAGAAGGTGCCTGACAATCAAGCCATACCACTTAGGTTATTTCTGTTTAGGATATGTCTATGAGCCGAACATTAATCAATCATGTATCATCATGAAGTTTTGCTCTGATACCAACTGTAATGTGCCCGCCCCTCAAATTGTGGGACACGTCTTAGTAGTCCATCGAGAGATCAATCTAGAAGACGCCGCTCGGCACTCCCAAGGAATGACACGGGGTTTGCTAACTAGGGTCTCTCAAGTCTGCCTCGCAACGGAACTTATTCGATCGTTCCCACTAGGATCGACCTGAAGTCCGGGTTCCTAGTAGTCGGGTCTTCCTAACAACCTTCTAGCGTCAGTCTACAACTGCTCCACTTTGCACAGATACAATTGTACCAAAGCAGACTCATACAGCACTTGGTTCAAAGAGAATGGGAAACGAGAGGGATGCATCGCTTGACCTCTCTGCCCATAGGGCATAGTCCCATTCCGGTCCCCTAAAACAGTATGAATCAAGGTTCTAACCAACATTGTCTAAGATCATCGCCTGACTTTTCCTAACATTTCTCGTTAACATTTCCTTTTAGGAAAGCTCTGGGCTAACTGAGACCACCCTTCCGTAGGATAGACCCATCGAGGTCACATCCACCGCGCTTTCCTCTGGGATTTTTTTAGTTATATAATTACCTACAACACATTATGTTTGACATATTAAAGCAGCTTCATTAATTAACCTGTTAATCACAAGTTTCTTTACGTAATTTAGGGCACGGACACAAAGACAAGATAAAACAAGATCAAACCTTTCCTTAACGTATCTTCATGTTAAGGTTTGTCTCCTGCCCATATATGAGAATTAAGTGTCCCTTTCTGCCTCCGCAAAAATAATCATTCTGTATCTCGGAATACATCAAGTATCATGCCCGAAGGCTATCCCAGCAATCTACAGGATTGCTGCTCCAAGTTCCGCCCGTAGACTAGTACACAGGCCTCGAGATCCCATCTTGAGTCACGTTGGCCTCTTGTGCGGGATCCGGAGGCAAGGAATTTACAACCCAAGCGTCCTCACGCTCCAAGCAGCACCCACGGAGAGAGATCTCGTGGCGAGTTAGGTCCATATACCCGGTGTGACTAAAAACCCCCTTGGATAGGGCCAGGCAGACAGTCGGAGGTAACTGAACCTACCTCTCCCTCCAAGCTTTTAACTTAAAGCATTAAGTGTTTTTCCTTGAATTAGTTCCTTGAGCAAAGAAGTTCAAACAATGTACCTAAGTGTACAATCACGATCATTTCGGAGGCCGTTTGTACGACCAACTGCTAAGGTGTGATTCCTTTTTCCCGGATGCTCCTAGTATCCAATCCTGGATCGTTTGCGACTTGGCGAGATTCCAATAATCTCAAACAAGATCATGCAAGCAAATGTTCTTGGTAAGTTAACTTATTTTGACTTGCTCTTCCCCTTGGGTTTTACCTTATGGTATCTTAACCCTAACTCAAAGCATTAACTGGTCAACCAAGGCAATGAACAAGCCTTATTTGCAACCCAACCAAGGGTCTTTTATTCTTCCAGTTCTTTACTCATCTCCCTCTAACCAAGTTCAGTTAACACACTTGGCAATGCAATACTTTTCATCTAGGCCTTTAGGATACAGTCTAGATGCATGCGTCCCTTCCTTCTCTCTTAGTGCGGTACTATGCAAAATTTTCCAATCAGACTCATCTTACTCGCACTTGGGATTCTTAATGCATTAATACAATCTGCTATCTTTAACTCTTTTCACATTTAGTCAATGAGTAATTAACCCTAATATGCAGGTACTTGTATGGCCTAAGTTTCCCTGCATCAGTGCAAATGCATCATGTGAATAGAAACTATCATTTCATGTGTTTAGTTTAATCACGGATGCAAACCATGAGTCTTACCAACTAACCACACACTAAACTAGATGAAAGTCCATCATTTTATGTAAATTATTACGGAAACCTTATCATTTCATGTGGCATAAACCTATGCGAAATTCATTATTCTATCATTTCACGCGAGCTTTCCAAGTAATGTTTGCAACTCTTGAGTACAACACTCAATGCATAAGATGATCGCAATAATCCCCTAAGGCATGCCCATCCCTCATGTGTTTTCTTTATAAAATTGGTATGATCTAAAATCTTCAATGGTGGTAATGTACAACTCCTATGGCAAGCTATGCGCGCCATTAATGAGTCTACAGATTTTAAGTGTGATGATATAAACATCTAGAGAAAACAAGAGTTTGAGGAACCTGGGCTTGATTCACGAGAGTAGGGGCATAGTTGATGCTTGCCTCTCCGTCTGCATCTCTCGTGTCTCTGGCTCCACTTATGATCGAGACTTGTTGCAATACTCGACTTTGGTGCCATCGTGGAGAACTCCGCCAAGATCTTCTTCTTCTTCAGCTCCACCCTTTCTCAACCTCCCTCTCTCTCTCTCTCTCTCTCTCTCTCTCTCTCTCTCTCTCTCTCTCTCTCTCTCTCTCTCTCTCTCTCTCTCTCTCTCTCTCTCTCTCTCTCTCTCTCCCTCTCAATATTCTTCTTCTTCTTCTTCTCCTTTCTCTCTCTCCCTCTTCTTCTTCTTCTTTTCTCCTTCTCTCTCTCCCTCTTCTTCTTCACGGCTAGGGGGGGTGCAGAAATTATGAGGGGGGGCTGTCCAGGATGACGGGGGGGGTGGGGCTCGTGCTACAGTCGAAAGGGGAGGGCTTGCTGCCATAGCAGGGGGGCGCTATGCCTCAGCCCCATGAGGGGATTTATAGAGGGGGAGGGAGGAGGTGGAAGACGGCCGTCTAGCGGCCACCACCCCTCGCACTTGGGGGACTGCATGCCCCCCCCCTCCTTCATTACTCACACACACACACACTCTCTCTCCCCACCATGCAATCTCGGCAGGGGGAGAGAGAGGGATTTAAAAAATTTGTCTAATTTAAAAAAAAATCTTAGGTGGGGGGTCTCATGGGGGAAGGCACGGGGGAAGCAAGGGGGGGGGGAAGGGAAATATTACACACATCAAGTGCACATGCATGCACTAGTGCATAGGTAGCTAGTGCATAGATGTGTACTAAAGCACTCACCCTGCATCATAGTGCACTACACACCCATGCATTAGTGTGCCTTGAAAATCATGCGCATTCCATAGTGCATGCATCACCACTTAGGTTACACCCTTTCATGTTAACTTCAACCCTTATACTCCCTAACCCACCTTGCACATACATATATCATAAGCACCCACCTCATTGTATTTTAGCACACACTTACATTAGTGCACTACCCTTGCACTTGTAGTGTATATAGGGCACACCAATTTACAATAACCCAACCCTAATGCACATAAGTGTACTTGTGCACCCATTGGTACACTCATGCATTAGTGTACTTACCTTGCACCATAGCTCCTAGGGCACCAAGTGTAGGTCCTTGCATGCCGCATAGACTCCACTTAATCTAGCATAATTTTCATTAAGGGCTCCTTGATCTAAGCTTTGATACCAATTGAAGGGAGGAAGCCCTAAGTGGAATCTCACAAGCAAAAGCAAGAGCTATGGTGGAAGAGGTAAGAGAGAAAGAGCAAGAGGCACATGATGTGGGAACTCCAATAGTCACAATGTGTGACCGGCCTTCCTTTATTCAAATGTCATTGAAAGAATAAAGAATGAAGTGATAGTGATAGGCACCCACCACCTATAGTGTACATGTGTACGGAAACTGTTAGTATAATGAATGCACGATCAGTTACACACAAAGTGCCTTTACCCCCAACACTTAAGGGTGGTGTTACCTTTTATCTTTTCACCCATCCAATGCAACATTGTACAACTGCAATCGCTACCTCTCAACAATATATGCTTTCTCTTTTTCATTTAGAATGTTATAAACATGCCCTTGCCCCATAGCCAACCTACTAGGACCTTGTCACATGTCTGGATATAGGCCTTGCTTCCAATGAATTTTTGTACTTGGACATGCATATGAAAAGAAAAGTCAATCGTATTTATTTGTTCGTATACTTGCATGTGCTATCCTTACATCACCTAGGGGAAGTGTAAGCCCTTGATAAAAAATGTGTGACATATTTAGCCCTCCCCTTAGACCACGCTCACTTATGCACAACAATTAACCTAGTTCATAGATAAACATAACTGTGATGTTATTTGATTGACTTGCACTAGAACTTTTGTGCCTTCTCCAATCAAGTACATAAATGATGTCTCCTCCATTCCATGCAAAAGACATAAGCAAGCTTGAAGGAAACATAGAAGTAGCCTTTAAATAATAGGTCTATGGGTTCTATGATTGGCCATTCCAACAACAATGCTCTCCATAAACCACATTGTCATAAACTTCTCCTTGATCAGGTTGAAAACACATATATGTTCCCAAGCTTCATGGCATCCCTTTCATATCCTACATGAACTTGCAAGCTTTCAAATAGCAAAACTAAAAAAAATTTAAGGTACCATTGTATCCTTATAAATATAGAGGAAGAAAGAAGGACCGATTCTTCCTTTGACTTCTTTTTCTCAAAAGAATAGGACTAATAACATATGTCCTACAATATCTATTTTCCATCCAACATCAACTTCCTTTGATCGAGTTTGGACATTGCCTTGATGCCTTATCTATCACACATCTTTGCATACAAGTGTCCAAGAAAAGTGTTTTGCCAAGTATTAGAAAACAATAGCTCATAGAGCACACTTTGAGTTCCCTTAGAGAAATCCTAAATCCGCCCACAATCATCAATGTCTACAAGGACAGTGTATGCCAAAACCAATTGAGCATATATACATAGGCAAGAGGAGGGCAAGAGACTCCCACTTTCTCCAATAAATTAGCTTTGCATTGAAAAATAACAAAGTACTCCAAAAAGTCCAAGATTAAAGCAAAGCTCAATACATGTGTCTTATAATGTGCGAGTGCCCAAAAACATGAAGCAATACATCCAAGAGCATATACCCACAATGAGCTTTAAAGCCCGTAAATGGAAAGCTACTAGAGCAAATTACTACTATAAGTTTTACCAACGGAGCTGAAATCCAAATTTTAGAGCTCAACATAAGCATATTTGAGCATAATAATCAATGCCAAGCATCAAGATATCAATTTAATGTTAGTGATGCATACACCTCATATGGCGATATATTGAGCTTCTATTACACTTGCTCAGTCTGTCTGGTTGCTCTCTTTCATTATCTTGAGACTGTGACTATATGCATGAGGATTATGTCTATTGGATGTATCTCTCTCTTGAACATTGAGTTTGAAAGTTCTCGATACCAGTTGCATGCTCAACGTGACTGTTAGTGTGTTGTACATATCACACTTCTTATTGCAGGATATACTTGGTAGTTGTAGATTGGATTTTATCGCAGTTAATTGCTCATACTTGGCTTTGGGTTTTATTACTGTTATTATTTCTAGCTTGTTGTAATTGCATGTTTATGCATCCTTTATGAGGGAAGATGCTTTGACTTAACTGTCATCTATTGGCAGCTAGTGGATAAGCCGACTCTTTGTTGTTTCTCCTTTGGTAGATATTGTATTGGCTTTGATTTTGGATTGTTTTGTTATCATTTAAAGTAGCCTATTTGTCTTGGCCTATACTTTTATTTCTTGCATTATGGTTAGTGAGTTGAATAACAATGCTATCTTTAACATTGAGAAATTGGATGGCACAAATTACAACTATTGGAAGGCACAAATCTAGTAGGTTCTAGTGCAAACATTGCAGATTAAGCCATTGAGGCATGCGGGTGTAAAGACCAAACGCTTTGATGTGGAGGATTAGGATGAACTGGATGAGTTATGTAAATCTACAATTATTTTGCCACTCCCTAAGAAAGTCTACTATAGTCTTGTGTCTGACTGGCAGACCACTTGGTAGTTATGGGATAAGATTCGTAATATCTATGATAAGTAGAGCC
The DNA here is from genome assembly GCF_053477565.2 of Lygodium microphyllum. NCBI lineage: Eukaryota > Viridiplantae > Streptophyta > Polypodiopsida > Schizaeales > Lygodiaceae > Lygodium > Lygodium microphyllum. The sequence continues at coordinate 53,886,750 of NC_141136.1, read as the reverse complement.
TTGCCTCTCAGATGTATTGGATAAACCAACTCATGGACCTTCACATTAAGGAGGGGACTTCCATGTCCACCCATTTAAATGAGTTTCATTCTATTTTTAGCCAGTTGTACTTGTATGGAATTGAATTCAAGAACAATCTCCCCCTCTTATTCTTTATTGGTTACATTGATTCCCGAGTCATGGGATACATTTCATACTACTATATATGCAAATATTCCTACTAATGGGCTGAAATCGTAGTATGTAGAGGGTATGCTCTTGAATGAAGAGGTTAACTGAAAGAATATAGATGCTTCTCGCACCTCTCATGCCTTGACTATCAGAGATAATAATGGTAGGAGTAGTAATGAATGACTATGATGGAAGAGACTCTCATAAGTCTCATGGCTATCAACCTCCTGAGGAAGGCAAAGCGCTCTATAGAGAGGCTTTTCGTGAGCAGATCTGCAGGATTCTGGTCAGTCGAGATCTTGACAAGATCAACAGACTTGTCCTCAACGACCCCACGTATGAAGTGATACCTCACCTCAATGTGTTTCATCTTCGCATGGAAGACCGGATTCTTGGCTAACTGAATAGTACTCGTAGAATCTGAATGCAGTGTAGGGATAGCATAGAATTAATAACGGTTCTAAATCTTACGGGTTCTACATTTTTGTAGTTACAGTCCTCAAACATGATGCAAACAAGGTTCAAACAAAAATTCATCACATATAAATAACATTTGGACCATGAAACAACAAAAACAAGCAAATTTCTTCATAAAATTGGAGCATATCGCGTGTCTTGTGTGTTGCGGGTTTTTTAATAATTATTCTGGGCAGCCCACAAACTGACCAGCAACCATTCTTTAGTGTTGAACCTCTTTCCTCAACCTCCTCTTCATCTTGAAGCAATCCGATCACAGCTAGACAAGCATCCTTTGGCCCCTCTTCTTCTTGATTTCTTACACATGAATTGCCTCTATGCAGGAGAGAGAGGGAGGAGAGAGAAATACTAGATTCTGATCTCTTTGCTCAGTGCATCATTTGATGGGCTAAGGCCGACGATAGGAAGCGTGGAAGGCCTTCAGTCTGCTGCTGTCCTCAGTTGATATGGGTATATGGAGGCTCTCCTATGGCTATGGAGCCCCCTCCCCCCCATTTCGTTTTTTCTGTGCCTTCTTCATCCTCCCCTTCATCATGCAAAAAAAATGCCACCTCTTCCCCTCATTTCGTTGATTTTTTTGGGGCCAAAGAGCCCCCTAAGAGTCACACCCTTTGGCTTCTCCCCACTTTGGCCCTTTGGCCTTCCGGGCACTCCCTTTTCCATGTCCAATACCCGAACTGCGAGCCGAAAATTCCTGCACGTCCATCTTGAGGTCGTGCACTATCGGGCAGGTCCCAGGGTCTTGTCTTGCATGCCAAAAAATTATGAAAATTCTCTGACCGCCGTTGAGTGGTCTTTTAAGTACTTTTCGGGCATTGCCGCTTAAAATCATACTGATTGCCATCGCCGCCTTCGACGAAGTCTATTTTTCCCTGGATATTCGTAATTTTTGGCTATTTTTAAGCACTTCTCGACATTAAAAATCATCTGTCAATACGAGTTCCCTCCTTCATGCCAAGATCCACAAGCTTCTTTAACCAATACAAGTGAGATGCATAACTTTGCTTGTCATAAATATTGTATATGTTTTGCCATAAATCATAAGCACCACCTTCTTTTTCAATAACAACAAAATAAACTTGCTTGGACAATGATGAGATAACCGTGGACTTGCATAGCTCATCCAATTAGCCCATGCCTTTGCATCAAACTCCTTGAGTTTTGTACCTTTTCATTTTAGAGGTTGAATTTTCTTCTTTTACATCAATACTTGCCAAAGACTAGGTCTTCCAATAATGGAAGTTGATTCCATCCAACTTATCTATGTTAAAGATGGAACTATCCCTAGTAGGCAGATGCATTGATAACTACAAAGCACAGTAAACGAACCATTGTAATAGCAATATAACAGCCCTAGAGTCAAACCAAAACCAACTGCAAGTGGCAAGGTACAATGCAATATATAGCTATTGACAAGCTTGCAACAAGTGTCTACTCTCAAAGGACTACTCAAATCTAAAATTTTAGCATGGCTCGTAACAAAACTGTAGTAAATGAGCAATAAATGTTGGCAAAAGACCAAAATGAAATGCTCCCACTACCAGAGATATGTGAGTAGCAAGCGGGATATGTAATGCAACTAGCAATGCAAGATAGAGCATCCCAAACAAGAAAGTAGCATGTATCTAAATTTGACAAACATGTCTAATAGGAGGAAGTATTAGGTGTACAAACCAAAGGTAAATCAACTCACAATCATCAATGTTTGCAAGATAATGTATACCAAAAACAATTGAGCATATATGCATATGCAAGAGACCCCTATTGTCTTGAATAAACCCCCAATAAACCCTCACAATATCACAAGTGGGTTATAAAGACCATGTCCCACAAGAAATAAAAGGAATGAAATACTTTCAGAAGAACATTGGAAAAGTAAGCATAGAACGAGCATGTGTGGGTTATGGTTGGGAAACCTTAGAAATCATATGAAATGAGTAAAGTACAATGCACAAGTGCACTTGGGATATCATGATACAGTGATTACAAGAAAAATCTTGTACAATGTGCTGGATGGTAAACAGAGAGAGGTATCTTCCACCTGAGAATGAAGTTTTGTGAGACTGGAAGAGAGAATTTGTGAGAACTCATGCATGTACAAGATCTATTGCATCTTCTAAGCACTAACCAATGGGGGATTAATGTCATTGGGAAAAAAAACTACAAAGGAAAACCAAGAAAAAGAAAAAAGGGGATGAAAAAAGTAGGATCATCGTCATCATCATCATCATCATCATCATCATCATCATCATCATCATCATTTTGAGTGCCTTGCTTCCACATCATCTTCTAGAGTACCATAGCTAAGATGTCAATGTCTTTCTTAGTTGCTCTGTGCAGATTGATGTAGCACCACACTACATTCAACCTTGCAACACCCAAGCCACACTAATGTATGCACTAGTGCACTCAAGTGCACATCCACAAGTGCTTGACACAATACATTATGCACATCATTGCACTACACATCTTGGGACCTTCTATAGCATCATGCATCAACACCCAACCAAAACCACTCATACTACATTGAAACCCTTAGGCCTTACATCTCTAGAACACACTATCAGTAGACATTAGCATTAAAAATCCTTAGTGCACATCATAGAGCACTCGGTACACCCATATGCCATTAGTACACTCATGCATTAGTGTACTTACCTTGCACCATAGTGCCTAGGGTGCACATGCACCAAGTCTAGGTCCTTGCATGTCACATAGACTCCACTTAATCTAGTGTCATTTTCATTAAGGGTTCCTTGATCTAAGCTTTGATACCAATTGAAGGGAGGAAGCCCTAAGTGGAATCTCACAAGCAAAAGCAACAGCTATGGTGGAAGAGGTAAGAGAGAAAGAGCAAGAGGCACATGATGTGGGAACTCCAACAGTCACAATGTGTGACCGGCCTTCCTTTATTCAAATGTCATTGAAAGAATAAAGAATGAAGTGAGTGATAGGCACCCACCACCTACAATGTACATGTGTACGGATACTGTTAGTATAATGAATACACGATCAGTTACACACAAAGTGCCTTTACCCCCAACACTTAAGGGTGGTGTTACCTTTTATCTTTTCACCCATCTCTCCTTCTCCTTCTCTCCTTCTTCTTCCCTTCTCTTCCTTCTCTTCTCCTCCTCTTCTCCCTCTTCTCTCTCTTGTATCTCTCCCTTCTTCTTCCCATTCTCTCCTTCTCCTTCACTCCCTCTTCTTCCCTTCTCTTCCTTCTCTTCTCCTCCTCTTCTCCCTCTTCTCTCTCTTCTCTCTCCCTTCCTCTTCCCTTCTTCTCAAGGTTCACAGGGGAGAGCTGCTACTTAGACGCCAAGGGGGTGCGCGCTGTAGAACTGGGGGAGGGGGGGCCGTTGTTATCGCTAGCAGGGGGCACACTACTACGTCAATCAGAGAGGGGGCCGAACCTGCAACGGAGGGGGGGAGATTTTTCTGCTGATGGGGAGGAGGGGCACATCCTAACAATCCACAGGGAGGAGGGGGGGAGCTTCTGCTCCTCTTCGACGAGCCCCCCTGGGCTTTATAGAGGAGGTGGTGTTGGTGGGGGGGAGGCAACGTCCTCCTGCCACTTGGGGGGGCTGCATGCCCCCCTCTCTTTACTTCTTCCACACACACACTCTCTCTCTCCCCGCCATGCAGTCAGTAGGGTGAGAGAGAGGGGTTTTTTTTTAAAAAAAATACTTTTTTTCTCTTAGGGGGGGTTCCTATGGGGAGCATGGGGACATTACACTTTGGGTTTTATTACTATTATTATTTCTAGCTTGTTGTAATTGCATGTTTATGCATCCTTTATGAGGGAAGATGCTTTGACTTAACTGTCATCTATTGGCAGTTAGTGGATAGCCCTACTCTTTGTTGTTTCTCCTTTGTTAGATATTGTATTAGCTTCAATTTTGGATTGTTTTTCTATCATTTATAGTAGCCTTTTTGTCATGTCCTATACTTTTGTTTCTTGCATTATGGTTGGTGGGTCCAATAATAGTGCTATCTTTAACATTGAGAAATTGGATGGCACAAATTACAGCTATTGGAAGGCATAAATCTAGTAGGTTCTAGTGCAAACATTGCAGATTTAGCCATTGAGGCATGTGGGTGTAAAGACCAAATGATTTGATGTGGAGGATTAGGATGAATTGGATGAGTTATGTAAATCTACAATTATTTTGTCACTCTCTAAGCAAGTCTACTATAGTATTATCTCTGACTGGCAGACCACCTGGCAGTTATGGGATAAGATTCGTAATATCTATGATAAGTAGAGCCTTCCCTCTTTGATATATTGGCTAAAGCAACTCATGGACCTTCGCATGAAGGAGGGGACTTCCATGTCCACCCATTTAAATGAGTTTCATTCTATTTTCAGCCTGTTGTATTTGTAGGAAATTGAATTTAAGAACAATCTCCCCGCCTTATTCTTTATTGGTTAATTGCTGCGTGAGTCATGGGATACATTTCATACTACTGTATATGCAAATATTCCTACTAACGAGTTGAAATCATAGTATGTAGAGGGTGTGCTCTTGAATGAAGAGGGTAATTGAAAGAATATAGATGCTTCACACATCTCTTGTGCCTTGACTATCATCACAAAGATAATAATGGTAGGAGTAGTAATGACTACCATGGAAGAGACTCTCATAAGTCTCATTTTCAGTCATATGGACATTCTCACAATAAGTGCCATGGTTGTAAGTTTGCATTGGCTTGTCATCACTGTTGTGGAAGGCAAGGTCATACTCAACCATAGTGATATAAAATGTGTGATAGACAAGCATAAGAAAAAGGAAAATGATAAAGGGCAAGGAAAGAATGATAATCGTAGCATTATCCCTAACATGTCTAGTGTCAAGAGTGAAGAGATTAATAATGTGTAGATTGATTCTAATGATAACTACATACTAGTAGCTTATTCTCCTTGATGTCTCATTGTTGATTGATACCTTGCCTACCTATGCTTAGTGTTGATTGCTTGATCTAGGGGCTTTCTTTCATGTCACCCCTCATTGAGAGTGGTTCCATTCCTATCATAGTCTAACATGATTTGTTAGATTAGAAAATGACCTGCATTGGATATTGTTGGTAATGGAGATGTCCAGTTATAGTTTCCTTCAGACAATATGTTTACTTTGCATAATATACGCTTTGTTTAAGCTTTGACCAAAAACTTGCTTTTGGTTGGATAATTGGATGATGTAGGTTATGTTGTATCTTTTGGTGATTGCTCATGGAAGCTTACCCGTGGGAATCTTGTCTTGGCATGAGGTGCCAAGCATGGCACTCTTTATCCCTTGTATTTGGGTCTATCAACTATGTTTTAGCAGTGGTGGCTACAGTATGCCATGTTTCAACTTTGACCAAAAGCCTTCTTTCAGTTAGACAATTAGATTATGAAAGTTATATTTTATCTTTTGGTGATTCCTCATGGAAGCTTACCCATGGAAATCTTGTCTTGGCACAAGGTGCCAAGTCTAGCACTCATTACCCCTTACTTGTATATGGGTCTATCGACTATGTTTGGTATTGGATACAGTACTACATGTATTAGTATGGCATTGTTGCCTTGGGTACATATCATTAAAGGGAATGAAAATTCTTACCCATTTGTAGTATCTTTTGCCACTTGACTATAAGTGTTTTGATTCTTGATATCATTGCCTTTATGGTGGCAAGCAGACTCATAATTCACATACAAAGTTTGACATTACGTGTATAGGTAAGCATTTTGTTCTTGTTCATTTTTTACGTTTGTGAACCTATGCTCTGCAAGTTGTTAGTAGGTGATGCAAAATATTTTGTTATTTTCATTTATGATTCCTCGCATAAGGTCTAGGCATACCCCATAAAGCAAAAATTGGAAGTCTTGGCTATCTTTCAGCATTGGTTTGCTTTTGTTGAGAACTATTTTAGGTATATGCTAAAATGCCTACGGTTTGACAATGGAGGCAAGTATGTATCTAAAGCCTTGGAGAAATTTTGTGATGAGAGGGGTATTAAGCATCAGTTGACCACCTCATACACTGCATCTTAAAATGGTATAGCTGACCATATGAATAGGATGAGTTCATAGTATAGTTAGCAAAGCAGGCTTACCGCAGTACTTTTGGATTGAGATAGTTACTACTATTGTCCCAAGGACAAGCTCAATAAGATGGATCCTAAGTCCATGAAATGCATATTTCTTGGTTATGGGAATATAGGTGAGATGGGCTATCACCTATGGGATTTGCAAGAAGGTCAAAAGGTCATCTATAGCCCTATGATGTTGTTTTCCACGAGGAGAAAATGCATTGAACTATGTAAGGTAATATTTCAAGAGGAGCCTCCTATGACTATATAGCCAACTAGACATCTTACAACAGCTAATACTCTTGTGGTCTAGGACCATGATGTTAGACCGAAGGTACAAGCCCCACAAATTGCTTTGTGGTAATCTATTAGAGATACATATCAACCTTACTAGTTTGCACCCTTTATAGATTATATTATGGTGGCAAATGCTAGAAAGCCTCTTACCTATGATGAGGCCATGCACAGAGGTGATAATCACTCTTGGGAGAGAGCTATTTAGTCAGAGTATGACTCGCTACTAAAAAATCTTACGTGGGATTTGATTCATTTGCCTAGTGGAAAGTGTACTTTGCCATGTAAGTGGGTGTACAAGTTGAAAAGTACCCCTAGATATCCCAAGCCAGAGTCTATAAGGTCTGGTTAGTTGCTGAGGATTTTAAGAAAGAGCATGGTTTTGACTTTGATGAAGTCTTCTCTCTTGTAGTCAACATGACAACCCTACACTTAGTAATGGCCTTGGTTGCGTAGTTAGATTTGGACCTCTAATTAGATGGATGTCAAGACGGCTTTCTTACGTGGAGACTTGCATGATGAGATTTATATGTAGCAGCATCATGAATTTGATGAAAAAGGTAGAAAGTACCTAGTGTGTAAGTTAAGAAAGATCCTCTATGGCCTTAAGCAAGCACCTAGAGATTAGTACCACATGTTTGATGTTTTTATGCACTCTCAAAGATATACCCACATTAATATAGATCCATATTTATATAAGAAGGCTTGCAATGGCATCCTTATTATTTTGGTACTTTATGTAGATGATATGTTGATTACTAGGAGTGCTCATGATGAGCTAGATGCCTTGAAAGGTCAGCTTAAGAAAACTTTTGAGATAGAGGACATAGGACATGCCTCACATATTCTTGGGATACACATTACACACGATCACTCTAAGAGGCTCCTTTACTTGTCGTAGAAGGAGTACATTTAGAAAATCCTTGAGCGATTTCATATGCAGGAGGTTAAGCCTATTGAATGTCCTTTACCTTCTCATATAAAGATTAAACAAGCTGATTATTTACAATATGCTGAGCAAAAGGTTGAGATGGCCAAAATCTCTTATGCATCTATAGTGGGCAGTTTTATGTATGCCATGAAAGCCACTTCTCTTGAGATAGCATTTGTAGTGGGAGTTGTGGGGTACATTATATGGCTACACTTGGTACACAACATTGGGATGTCGTAAAGGGTATCTTGAGGTACCATAAGGGCACGTCAGATCTATGTATATGTTATGGTGGTTAGGATACATGAGTTGTGGGGTATACTAACTCTGATTATGCAAGACATGCAAACAATAGGAAGTCTACATTTGGCTATGTCATTACCTTTGCTTGAGGTGCTATTTCTTGGATGTCCAAGATGTAGAAATACATGGCCCTATCCACTATAGAGGCAAAGTATGTTGCAACCAATGAGGCTTATAAGGAAGCTATCCGATTAGGCCATCTGATCATAGACCTTGGTCATGATGTGGTCTCTACCTTGCATTCAGATTCTATGAGTACTATTTAGTTGGCCAAGAATCCAATCTTCCATGTGAAGACAAAGCACATTGAAGTGTGTTACCACTTTATCCGAGAGGTCATTGAGGACAAGTCTATTGAGTTTATAAGATCTCAATTGACCAAAATCCTACAGTTCTACTCAATAATAGACTCTAAGCGAAGCGTTTTGCCTTCCTTAGGAAGTTAATGGGCATTAGATAAGATTGTGTATTTTATCATCATGTTGTGCTTTATATACATTTATACTTTGTCACTTTTTTCTTGTTCTCTCCTCACTAAATATACATTCACCTTTAAGTGGAAGGTTGTTGGGGTAAAGGCACATGTGCTTAACCACCCATGTATTCGTTACATGATAGTATCCACACACCTATACACTATAGGTGGTAGGCCCTCATCACTTTCACTTCATTCTTTATTCTTTCAATGATATTTGAATAACGAAATGTTGGTCACACATTGTGCCTATTGGAGTTTCTATATCCTATGCCTCTTGCTCTTACTCTCTTTCTTTTTCCACCCCATAGCTCTTGCTTCCACTCATAAGCTTCCACTCAAAACTTCCTCCCTTCATTAAGAGGGGGTGTTAAGAATGTAAGCTCAATGTTGTGGGTGTGTGTATGTAAAGGCGAGTGCAAGCTCAACTACCAAGACCCACTAACCACTTATTGTTCAAGAGTTTCAAGCGAGTACTAATGGCTACCGTCACATAATCGACGCGCCATCCCTCTCTATGAGTGTATTGAGATTACCTTGATGCTTGATAGAGTTACTTCCTCTCTCAAGCACTCGATAGCTCCACAATTCTTGATGCAAGATCTAGCATCCTCAAACCTCCATGTCCAAGCTCCATCCTCCATAGTTGTGCACAAGATGCGAGAATAGAAGAGAAGAAGAAGAGGAGAGATGGAGGAGGGCTTCACCTCCAAGATCCCAAGAACTATGACAAGCTCCTACATGAACGCATGCAACTCATCTCTAAGGCCAACAAACTACGCTTAATTGTGACATTCAACGATGTGCTTTGACAACCAAATCTCTAAGAGATAGAGTAACTACAATGACAATCAGAGGGTCGAAGTCAATTTTAAAAATGTTGTTTGAAAACCATGCTGCAATGGTCAAACTTGGAGCCTAGAAGACTCAGAGGAGCGACTGGCCAAATGGCGATTTCAAAGAGACCCAACCTATGTGGCGCCAACTTCCTTTTGAGTACTGATTGTTGTTCAGGATATGGATTTAGCTTGAACTAGCCAAGAAAACTCTCTAATTGATAAAATTCTCACTGAGGAGGAGCTCCATGTTGCGAGTAGACTCGGACAAGGTACCATGCTACTCGATGTTGCAAAATATCTATTGTTATTGAGTGGAATGCCTCGAGTACTAGATGTGTGTGCCACACTCCATTACAATTCTGAGTTCTACAATTGGTTTTTATCCTCAGGAAGTGACATGGATTCATAAATGTATACATAATAAACAATGAGTTTTGTGACTATGTATAGATGATACCAAAAAAAGCACACACAAGCAATGATAATCAAGCGCATGACAAAAATTTTGGGCTTGACAGGCTGAGCTCCTCAGGTCCTCCTCTCACCACGCATCTAAAAGTTATGTGACTGTTCCCACCTCCAAGTGGAGGGCATGCAGCCTTGGCCAACACCTCTAAGGGGTGTGGACGAGGCGATGTCCCCTCCTACAGGCTTTCCCCCTTTTTTGGTTTATTCCTCTAGGGACAATCCTTGCTCCATTCAATCATAGCCAGTCCACACAACTTGGCATGAGCGAATATCTGCTACTGACTAGAATCCATCCCACACTTGAGGCAGGATGAGTATAATCACAGGGGCCATCCGCTCTATAGCAAATATTGCATGCCTCGCCCCACCCCTCCTCATCATATGTGCATGTTAACTCGCTATTTAATCTCTCTCATGTGAGTAGCTCTGTCCTGCCTCAGGAACTAACCTTTGGATCACATTTTGTAGGTTCCTCAACAATGGCCAGTCATGGAGTACCCCACGCCGCTGGCATGCAAAGAAGCTCTCCTCCACAAAAGGGAGCACATGGCGCAAGCTCCACCACTGGAACGCTATGTGCCCACCCTAAAGAAGTATTTGCCAAGACAAGGCCCAAAGCAGAAACGCCTAGGACGTAGACCGAACGTAAGAACTCCTCCCCAAACCAAGAAGAGGAAGGCTCAAAGGAATGCCTGAAGGGTAGTGACCCGCAATGTGCAGACATTCCACAGACGCTCAAGAACCAGATGCTCGAAAGAGGAAAAATAAGAAAAAATCAAGAATGAAATTGTTTAATTGTTCCAAAGCATTATTAATATGGCAACAGCCAGGGACTATACCATTTGGATTCCAGACCAATGCCTCCTCTGCCTTGCCTAATTGGAGCTCACCACCAACAATAACTCTAGTCACTGGCAACCCCTCCACAAGGGTTAACACAACGAGTCAACTGGATAGTAACCCTCATGACATCATCTCCAATAGCTCTCAAGATAGCCCAAATCAAGATGCGCAACTCTCCCCGATTGCTCAGACCCTGGCCCCTCACATGATGGATCAAGACGATGGTTCACATGCAGTATCTCAGTCATCTGGTCACCCGAACTCACCTCGCCTCATACAAGTGGAATAGCCCCAATTTTGTATAAGATGCTTACCAAGTTCCTATCTTGCCACGACTTTTAGTCTTTATGTGGTTAAAAGGGGCACGTTCCCCAACTGTACAAACTTTCCTTACCTACTTCTAATACATTTCACGTCTTTAACGAAAAAGATAATCAAGCACAAGTGATATACATCGAAGTAAACACCATGGGATTCAAATAAGTGATGTCTCTTTGAGTCACACCTATTCATTATAGTTAAAGCATATGACTTGCATGTACTCTCACGGGTTGTCAAATGGATACAGGATGACACAGGTCTCTGTACGAAAGCATTCAATGTCCAAGTTACCACAAGACTACCAACCCCATAAAGAGCCATTATAGAAAAAGCAACAGAAATACCAAGAACAAAGAGCCATGATGGAAGCCCCACTACTGGAAGAGAAAATCACCCTTGCAGAAAGCCCACATTGCATCTAAGCATGGCCCAAAGCATAGTCATTGGCTACTCTCTCTTTCTTGGCCAAACTCTACGTTTGGCTCAATGCAATTGCTACCTCAATTGTATCATTATCTCACATGTTACAAAGAGGTTTGCAAAATCTCAAGTGTATCTCTCCACCTCAACAACTATTCCTCTAGCATCGAGGCTAGTAACACAATCATCGTTGTAATATCCATTTTCACAACCTTTGGATCTCGACATTGCCCAATCCAAATGAAAGGCTAATAGTCTCAACAAATTACAATGGTTGTATTCATGTTTTTTTTTTAAAGAAGGAAAAATTAAAAAAATGAAAAAACAAAAAGAAAATAAAATAAAATAAAAGAAGAAAGGCACCCACGATCACAACACAACATCTAGGGGTCCTCAAATTAGGTACATCCAGTGACCTTGGTCGGTTGGCTCTATCCCTAGTCCCCTAGCCCTTTACACATCCCCCATAATTATTCTGCGCACATCAAGGGCAGGACCATACCTAGGGAGCTTGTCTCGCCTATGGTTAGATCTCTCACCCTGACCCATTTGCATGATTCTTTTTTCACACTCCATCTCAGTACCATTGCAATCAATAGTAGTGAGCAAGGTACAAAAGACCATGGAAAGTACACCGTACTCTTCAAACAATACAAGTAGCCACCAGCTACCAAAATCTAAGGTGCAAATGAGCTCAATTATGCTACATCGTGTTGTCAAAATCACAAATGATGTCTCAAGATGTCTTTGTGTATACTTCTCCTCAACATCAACAAATTTTTTCCACCCCATTGAACCCTTGCTTCATCCACACATTGCTACAAGGAACCAGACCATTAGTCTTCTAACTACGTAATATCTAAGTATGCACGGGCACTCACATAATATTTGAACCACAATCTATACACAGTTTGGGTCCTCAAGTGTAGGACATTACTCTTAGCTTGTTTAGAGTTCGACATGTCTCCCGAACTAATCAAACTACGTCTTGTGCACACAATAAGAAGACTAGCACTAACCCTTAAGGAGAGACCATATAAGAGGTTTTCAATTGCAGGTATTGACGAATCTAATGAAAGTACCGTCAACTCTTCATTAACACTGAACTCTGAACTCTTGTCCTTTATCATCATGCAATCCCACCAAAGAATCGTCATGTATAGAATCCCCAAAAAACCACGCCTTTGCCAGCCATCAGTGCAATTCCCAACAAAAAATAACCCTATCACCAACTCCAATAACCCTACCACCAACCACCCAAGCCAACAATGTGCCCCCAACAAAATTCATCCGTATCACCACCAAAACTCCTCCAAGGCAAACCATAGATGTCCCTTCCACCCACGTCTTCAGTGCATGCCAAAGCTTGCTACCTACAACGGTGAGTGCCATGGGACTAGCACTCGTCTAAGAGGGGATAATGTTAACCCTCACACAAACAAGGTGGAAAATCTGGAAAATCTAAAGCAGAAGATAAGGCCAAGGCAAAAGTGAAATGGAAGACAAAGGTGCGCCAACAAGAATCTGGAAACACAAGAAGTGTAGAAAAGTCCTAAATCAAGGAGAAAGGCGCACAAGAAAAAGCGCAAGTCAATACTTTTGTAAAAGAGTGCAAGGCACACCATGATTTATTTTAAGAGCATCGGGCTCTCACCTATGCAAATTGTAAAGGTAGATGGGTGGTAGGAAGGAAACTAGAAAGATAGGAGGACAATGGGAAAAAGGGTCTAGGCCACAACCGGCCATGTAAAAAAGGGGATAAGGAGATGATCACCCAAAAGGGATTTAGGGTTTTGTATATAAAGTTGAAAAGTGAATGAGAAGCTCATTCTTGTGTGTGGCCAAAGTAGCTCTCCTCCTCTTCTTCTTCTTCTTCTTCTTCTTCTTCTTCTTCTTCTTGCTTGCTTGCTTGAGCTTGTGCTTGAGAGAGGGAGTGTGAGAGTGTGAGGGAGTGAGTGTGTGAGGGTGAGGGACCATGGTGGAGAAGCTCTCTATCTTCTTCTCTCTTCTTGTCTTCTCTTCTCTTCTCTTGTTTTGCTTGCGGCAATGGAGCTTGGAGCATGGAGCTTGAGGATGGAGCTTGCTTGAAGCTTGCACTTGGATCCTGGAGCTACCGGAGTGCTTGGGAGAGGAGGCAAATCAATCGGGCATGGAGGTAAGCTCACTACACTTGTAGAGATGGATATCGCGTCGACTATGTGAGAGATAGCCATTAGTGCTTGTCTTGGAATGCTTGACAATAAGTGGTTCATGGGTCTTGGCAGTTGAGCTTGTGCTCGCCTCTACACCTTCCAATAGCCTTCTTGGATTTCTCCTTCCCTGGGGACTAGTTTGTAGTGAATCTAAACAAGAATTGTTGAGAAATAAGGCATAGTCTAAGCCTTATCCTATGGTTGTATTAAGTAAATGTGTGAGAGGCTGTGTAAAGTGTCCTAAAGGTCAAAGTGTCTATCTCTTTGAGAGAGACTTGGAAAAGTGTACTGTAGAGAAGATAGGATGAAGAGGAAGAGGAAGAGGATGAAAAAATGCTTGAGCCTCCACATCCGTATCTCAACCACCTTCTGTTGTGCACTCCCACCGAGTCTCTCATCAATTTTTCATTTGGTATCAGAGCATAAGCACGGGAATAAAAGTTTGGAGTGAGGAGCTCGCCGGATTGAGGTCTACATCGGCTCGAATGCTTGCTATTGGCCATTAAAATTAGAAGCCCTTGATGATTCAACTCCCAACGATCGAGGCGGCACCAGTAGATACGACGTTCTAACGATGCATCCAGAATAATCCCACTCAGCAGTGCATCTCTAACCTTATCCATTAAGGTTAGGAACCTTCAAATTAAACCATGTTCATATTGGCCAAGTGGTGAAATGGATATTTGGTGGAATTGGGTTCACATGGTAGAGCTCATGAACTGGTTATTGCCCAAACTGGTTCACAGTCAAGCAGTTCATACTGCAGAGAAAAAGAACTAATTTATTTGAAGACCGAAAAAGGGCAGTCTCTATGCAACTTATGGGAGGCTATTTGGAGGCTGATTTTTGCTCAAAAAAGTTTGGCAAAATTTGTGTAGCTTTAGCTTGATACGTACTTCTAGCTTGGCACAAAAAATTGCATAAAAATTGCAAGAAAAGTGGTCAAGTTTAGACCCGTGATTTGGATGTTTCTTGTTTGGGAACTGAATGTATGACATGTTGGCATCATGGATGAATGCATATGACAGTTTTTTTGGACACATGTATGATAGCCATATTGCTAGAAGCCATTTTTACATGCATTTTTGGACTATTTTTTATGTTTTTTGGTCTCAGATTGGACCATTGATGTTCCGGATTGGGGCGTGCTACAGAATACCATTTGTGGACAGTTTGTATTGCTAGTTTTTCTGAATTTTCAGCAACCATAATTTTTGACACGGCACAGATCACTCAGATTGTGGGAGTTTGGATGCTACATAAAATGTTTGAGGTCAGATAATGCTGGAGAGTACATGTCATATGAGTTTTGTGATTTCTTGAGAGATCATGGTATCAAAAGGCAATTGACATGTAGGTACACACCTCAGCAAAATGGTGTGGCTGAAAGGAAGAATCAAATCATTGCAGAGGTTTCAAGGGCAATGATGAACCAAATGAATATGCCATTGTCATATTGGGTAGAAGCAGTGCATACTGCATTTCACATTATGAATAGAACACCTACAGCTTTGACTCATAATATGTCACCATATGAGAAAATGTATGGCAAGACACCCATTGTTGCATACCTTAGAGTATTTGGATGTGTGTGTTATGTTCATGTTCCAGATGATTTGAGGAAGAAGATGGAACCAAAGGCTGTAAAATGAATTTTCCATGGAAATCCTGATGAGAAGAAGGGATACAAATGCTATAATCAAGTGAGTAAGGAAGTATACATAAGCAGGGATGTCAAATTCAGTGAATATGAATCATGGTACAAGCCCAAATTTGCAGTGGATGTTGATTCCTATGAAAGCAGTGATGATGATGGCTATGGAAGGAAAATTTCAGCAAATAACAAGGCTGAAAATCAGCATGTGGAAGATGTTTTAGGACCTCAAGAGAATGTGGAAAGCAATGGCAGTTATAGTCCATGGAGTGGTAGGTTGAGAAGTGCACAAAGGAGTGCAGAAGTTGAGAAAGGAAAAAGACCTATGGCTGAAAGTTCAAAAGATGAATCTATAGATGATATGGTATTCCGCATGTTAAAACACTTGGCACTAGAAGTGCAGGAAAGTATATTCCAGCACATGCTAGATCAATTGAGACACATGGTAGTGCACCTCAATTGAGAAGGTCAGAAAGGGTAAGGTATTCGGTTGATAGATTGACTTATAATGGGTTCATAAAGATGCATTATGCATACATGGTTCTTATATACAACATGTGGAGCCTACTTGCTTTGAAGAAGCAGTAGAGAGCAAAGAGTGGAAACAAGCAATGGATGAAGAGATGGATGCATTAAGGAAAAACAAGACTTGGGATTTGGTGAAATTACATCATGGCAAGAAATCCATTGGATGTAAGTGGATTTATAAAGTCAAATGTAAGTCAGATGGTACCCTTGAGAGGTATAAAGCAAGACTCGTTGCAAAAGGATATGCACAAACTTATGGTTTGGACTATGAAGAAACATTCAATCCAGTAGCTAAAATGATGACAATGAGATCGGTAATTGCCTTGGCTTCTATCTATGGTTGGAAGCTTTATCAAATGGATGTAAAAAATGCATTTTTGAATGGCAAATTAGAAGAGGAAGTGTACATGGATCAGGCAGAGGGCTATATAGACCCAAAATACCCACATTATGTATGCAGGTTGAAAAAGGCATTAAATGGACTGAAGCAAGCACCAAGAGCAGGGTGTGATAGAATCAGCAAATTCTTATGCATTATGGGATTTTAGCATAGCAAAGCTGATTATTCACTTTATGTGAGGCATACAGAAGATGGTATGGTTGTTGTTATCATCTATGTTGATGATCTCATTATTACATGTACACTTGAGAAGGAGATTACTGAAGTCAAGCATGGGTTACATAAAGAGTTTGATATAAAGGAGCTGGGTTTGATGAGATACTTCTTGGGTATTGAGGTTATTGACACACCTCATGGTATATGGTTGATCCAAAGGCAATATGCATTGGAGATGTTGGAAAAATATGACATGACAGGATGCAAACCAGTTGATACACCATTGGATCAAAATGTTAAGTTGATGGATTTTATGTTGAGGATGTCACTATGTTTAGAAAGATGGTTGGTAGTCTTATCTACTTGACCATTACAAGACCAGACTTGAGTTATGATGTTGGATTGATAAGTCAATTTATGCAAAAACCATGCAAATCACATTTCGATGTATTGAGAAGAGTTCTTAGGTATGTGAAGAACACATCTGGATTTGGCTTGTTTTATGAAAAAGGAATCAAGCCTACATTGTTTGGATATTCAGATGCAAACTGGGCACGCATCTCTATGGATAGAAGATCTACTAGTGGCTATGCATTCTCATTTGGGTCAGCCATGGTAAGTTGGAGCAGTAAGAAGCAACCTACAGTTGCTCTATCAAGCACTGAAGCAGAGTATAGAGGCATTGCATTGGCAACATGTGAGCAGACATGGTTGAGATTGATCTTATATGACATGGGGATAGAGATTGATGGTGGAGTCATTATGTATTGTGACAATGTTAGTAGCATTATGTTGGCAAAGAACCCAGTCTACCATGCAAGGACAAAACACATAGAAGTACACTATCACTTCATTAGAGAAAAAGTCATTGATGGAGAGATTGACTTGGTCCATGTGAAAACAAATGACCAAGTCGCAGATATCTTTACCAAAGCATTAGGTAAAGATAAGTTTGAGTATTTCAGGAGTGCACTTGGAGTATTACCTTTGCAAGCTCATTCTGAGCTTGAGGGGAAGTGTTGTGAAATAAGGCATAGTCTAAGCCTTATCCTATGGTTGTATTAAGTAAGTGTGTGAGAGGTTGTGTAAAGTGTCCTAAAGGTCAAAGTGTCTATCTCTTTGAGAGAGACTTCGAAAAGTGGACTGTAGAGAAGATAGGATGAAGATGAAGAAGAGGAGAATGAAAAAAATGATTGAGCCTCCTAGAAAAGTGGACTGTAGAGAAGATAGGATGAAGATGAAGAAGAGGAGGATGAAAAAAATGATTGAGCCTCCATATCCGTATCTCAACCACCTTCTGTTGTGCACTCCCATCGCGAGTCTCTCATCAATTTTTCAAGAATTTCATACTTGGGAATAACTCCTTGGAGTTCTGTGGGTCCTTACTTGCAATAAAAGAAAATCTTGGTTAGTTTAATTACGAATAGCATCCTTTGGCAATTTTATCTCGAGGTCTCTTATATACTGAGGATTAGCATCTGTGATTACCCATTGGAGATTTTGTTTGATCAACACAAATAAAAAATATTAAATATTTTAGGGACATCGTACCTTCCTTGTATTCTCTTAGGTTCATCTTGTATAGACCCAAGTTACCCCTAGAATTTGTAGTTAAGAATTCTTTTAAAAAGATTATATGTAGGAATTTAAAAAATATTATTCTACAGATGCAAATTTTGTTGCTTGTTCATGGGATGAAGGCCTACTAGCTGTTTTTATTTTTAAAAAAATAGTACCTGATGATCAATGACAGGTGCTTTGTTGATGGTATTCGTAGCTTTGTTTGTAATCCCCATACTCGCCATTCCATTTGTAGTAATTGTGTCTGCAATGTTACTAGCAGCTCTTGCTTCTGCGACCTTCATAACTTTCTTCTTCGAGGCCATGGTCTTTAATCCTAAGATCGCAAAAGGGAATTTTGGTGAAGGAGCTTGGGGGTAATTAGATTGATGGAATTTTGATTGATCGGGGGTTGGGGGGGAAGGCAATCATCAAGAATTTAGAAAAATCGAGAAGAGTCTTGATTTCACAGAGAAATTGAATAGAAGGGATGGAGGATTCGAATTCAAGAGCTCACTAAATATCCTCCTTATCTTCCTGACGAGAAATTCCCACGCTCGTGCTTCTCTTGCCCCTTCCCTCTTGCTCTATATTCTTGAGAAGGGCCTCTCCCCTCTTGCTTGGACTGCCCTCATCAATGGTTCCTCGTGCCTCCCATTTATAGCTATATTGAAGAAGAAGGGTTGTGGCCAAGAAGGAGAGCTCTTTATGGAAGGGATCTTGCAAAATCAATAATTTGAAGCTTTCAAGATGCAATCTAATGCTGGTGATTTGATCTTCGAGGTATAGAGAGGTTGCCAGAGATGCCATGATTGATTCGGGGATGATCTTGCTTCCATCCAAGCCTCTCGTCGAACTGAGGAGAGGGGGAGATTGCTGGAGTGCTGAATTATTGGAGTTGAATTCAGGCTTTTTGGTTCAGAATCAAAGATTTCATATTTGGGGAAAATAGCGCACCGTTATTTCCATAAAAAATGGGGGGGCGACTTGTTCGTCATCATCTCCCTCTCAATCTTCTTTTTTTTTTTTAAGAATTAAGCTTTCAAGCTTAAAGCTTTTGTAACTGACCTTACTTGCCAAGTTTTAAGCATGTTCGACTTATGGCTCACAACTCTCATTCACGCGGTCATTTCCGTGTCAGATGGCTATAGTCCTTGTTAATTCGAGAAAATGTTAGGTTACGATCCTCAAGTCATTTTGCTTGAGATCTTCTCTATTTAATGTTTTAGCGTTCTTCAAGTCCATTTTTGCGAGAATTCATGAAGATTTTAAATTAAAGTCGGGATATCACATTTGGGATGCTCTATCTTGCACTCCTAGTTACATTACACATCATGCTTGCTACTCACATATCTGTGGTAGTGGGAGCTTTGCATCTTAGTCTTTTGCCCACATTTATACCTCATTTACTACAATTTTGTTACCAGACATACTAAATTTTTAGATTTGAGTAGTCCTTTGACAGTAAACTCTTGTTGCAAGATTTTCAATAGCTCTATATTGCATTGTACCTTACCCTTTGTTAACCCTCAAACGAATGAAGGTGGAAAATCTGAAAAACCTAAAGCAGAAGACAAAGACAAAGGCCAAGGCAAAGAGAAACGGAAGACAAAGACGCACAAGGAGAAGAGTCCTAAATAAGGGAGAAAGGCGCACAAGGAAAAGCGCAAGTCAAAACTTTTGTAAAAGAGCGCAAGCGCATCATGGTTTAATTCAAGGAGCGCCGGGCTCTCACCCGTGCAATTTGTAAATGTAGACAGGCGGTGGAAAGGAACCTAGGAAGATAGAAGAACAATGGGAAAAAGGGCCTAGGCTATGGCCGGCCATGTAAAAAAGGGGAAAAGGAGATGACCGCCCAAAAGGGATTTAGGGTTTTGTATATAAAGTTGAAAAGTGAATGAGAAGCTCATTTTTGTGTGTGGCCAAAAGTAGCTATCTTCTTCTTCTTGCTTGCTTGAGCTTGTGCTTGAGAGAGAGTGTGTGAGAGTGTGACGGAGTGAGTGTGTGAGGGTGAGGGACCGGCGAGGAGAAGCTCTCCATCTGCTCCTCTCTTCTTCTCTTCTCTTCTATTCTCTTGTCTTGCTCAGGTAATGGAGCTTGGAGCGTGGAGCTTGGGGATGGAGCTTGCTTGAAGCTTGCACTTGGATCATGGAGCTACCGAAGTGCACGAGAGAGGAGGTAACTTAATCGGCATGGAGGTAAGCTCACTACACCCGTAGATATGGATGGTGTGTCGGCTATGTGAGAGGTAGCCATTAGTGCTCGGCTTGGAATGCTTGAACAATAAGTGGTTCGTGGGTCTTGACGGTTGAGTGTGAGCTCCCACATTTTGGTTCCGTTGCCAGGATAACGGATTCAAGCCTTGAGCGCTTGCGC
Source organism: Lygodium microphyllum (assembly GCF_053477565.2). Lineage (NCBI taxonomy): Eukaryota > Viridiplantae > Streptophyta > Polypodiopsida > Schizaeales > Lygodiaceae > Lygodium > Lygodium microphyllum. The sequence continues at coordinate 53,866,270 of NC_141136.1, read as the reverse complement.
GCTTCAAATCGAGCATTGGAGTAGGGTTTTCCCCCGAACCGGTGCTTGAGATAGGTAGGAAGTGAGGGGGTTGAAGATGGTATTCGATCTCCTTGGCAAGTAGGTTTTTTTATTTTTTGAGATTTATGCTGTGAGATGGAGTAGTGTAGTATTTACTTTGTGATTTGGATGCATTTAGGATAGGAAAAAACAAAGAAAAAGAAGCAAACAGTAGGGTTTTCTGTTGCTGTATAACAGGCTAAAACAGGGAAATAGGGACACAGATCCTTGGAGTGCCATTTGATTCGAGCACCATAGTGATTCCAGGCATGTTTAGCATTCCCTTGTAGTGTCTTGCACCTATCTGGAAGGCGCTGGACGATTCGGTGTAATAGACGTCAGCCTAGAGGCATCGCGTGCAACTCACAAGCCGTCGGCCGCATAGTCGGACCAGCTTGTCCGAGTCCCAAAATCGGACCAGTCCATAATCGGATCACCCAAAATCGGACCAATCCATAATCAGACGCTCGGACAACCGTCCAATCGGACTACTCAAACACTCAGACTCAGACCACTTGGACCATCTTGTCTGATTGGACGCTCGTCCGATCAAGGCAATCGGACCACCCTATCCGATCTGATTCCCAGAATTGGACCACTCCGAAAATCGGACTACTTTTCCGATCCGATTCCCAAAATCGGACGTGACCAAAATTGGACCACTGGGCCGATCGGACCACCCAGAATCGGATGTCCGATTCTGATAATCGGACTCCTGAAAATCGGACATCTGAGAATCGGACAGAAAACTGTCAAAATCAAACAGGTATCTAGAACACAAATTTTGACATATCTAAACCCCGAGATTGACCCCAAAGGCTATGTAGAGCTAAAGGCACATCACAGATCCATCACTGGACTAAAATTTAGAGCACGTAGTTCAAAATTTGGCCATAAACTGTCCTCCAAATTGCACATGGTGTTTACCGTAACAGCCCTGCGGGCCGGGGGGACTGCCCCCCCCCCCCCCCCCGGACCCCCGCAAAGGGGGCTCTGCCCCCTCCATACCTCCCCCAAGTAGGTTGGAGAGAAAACGCACGCTGTGACAGGTCCTCCAAATTGGACCCTAGTGTAGTAATGACTCTACACAAGCATGGATCCTCACTTGTAAAAAGAGCAACCAAAAGCCCATACCCGAACAGAGAGAAAAAGAGACCCTAGAACCTCAACATGCCAATCTAGCCATCTAGGGCAAAAAGGCCACACCACAAGAACACATGTACATTGTGTTCAAATTGCGTCTAGTCGAAGCAGAATGCAACATCATCAAGATATCAATGCGGGGATGACTAGACATGACAGTCCTGACGATAGATGTACCTTGAGCAGCGCTGCACAAATGACCCAAGACCTCAGTAGCGAATCTACGTCTGATTGTGCAGTTAGGGACTCAAAGGCATCTGTCAGAAGGCTTAAATTTACAAGCCAAGACCCGGAAGATGAAGACATAGTACCACCTACTTATCTTAGGGTCAAACTCACCATGAAAAGAGAGCATACTATCGATGCTCTGATTGATGAAGGAGCAGATTTTAACATCTTGACCTATGAATCATGGACCCTACTAGGCCAACCAGAGCTCACACCGACTAGTGCAACTCTTAGCCCTTATGGGGGACACCCACAAGCATTCATAGGGAAGTGCAAAATCCTTGCGACAATTGAAACGGAAAGCTTGCCTATCCTATTTCATGTTCCTCCAAATAGTGCTAGCTGCGGGAAAGAAACCCTCCTAGGAAGACCCTTCAAAAGGGCGACCAAGTGTGAGGCCGACTATGTAGCACAGAGGATACACCTAACACTACCGAGTGCGAGGATAGTCACAACCTTTAGCAAGGGTGACTTCAGCAAACCTCGAGGGAAAGGCAAGGAAGGTGTTGACATAACAGTCAAGCCTACTAACGAGAGCAAGGACTTGTTGAAAAAACTGATATAAGCACAGGTCAAACAACGAGAACCAGTGAGTGAGGCCATACTTGAAACAAGAAGGTCAAGAGACAATGCCAAGGACGGGCTTTGGACTTACAAATATCGTGGAAGATCCCATAAGAAGCCCAAGCCTTATAGACGAAGGCATCGATGGAGGGTCAGCACAATGCCACGATGGGTGTCCAAAGCATTGCTACTTGCTCAAGGGTATTACATAGGTAACCCATGGATTTGGGTGCCAAAACCCCTTGCTAAGCCTCCCTGGTCAACTGAAGGCCAGATCGTATCAAGAGCAAAGAAGTGTAGGAGGAGATCTAAACAAAAAACCAAGTCTCGAGTCAACAACAATGGAGTGACCGAGCCCCTCATGGTCGAAATCAAGAAACCAAACGGGACCAATCGGAGGGTAGATCCTCAACCTAGCATGCTTGACAAGCAGATGCCAGATGTAATCGTTGAGGATACGCAAAAGCCGCTAGTGCCCAAGGAGCCTTTGATTTCCCAAGGGGAGAACAAGCATCATAGGCACAACATTGCTCATGGCAAGGCTGCTCGCTCAACAAAGCAAATGGCACAATCATCTAATAGCCTTGCACAAATCATTCAGCTAGTGCCACACCCACCTATGACTCCTAGATCTCCTACATCCTCTTTTTCCAAATAGACACAAGAAGCACAACAGTGGTCATCGATGGCGGCTGCTCACTCCCAACCTATGTCTCCATTAAAGCTTCCAAATGTCCAAGAGGTGGGACATGACGCCATCTGTAGTTCTTGACCCAAGGATATGCCTAAGCAACCTAATGTGACTAGATCAACTCATGCTCGATCTACACAGATGAGTGCTCAATGGGCAACAAAAGACACGACCACTTCCGATCGCCCTAGGGACTTGACACCGCAATCCACCAAGGGTAGCCAGCCCACTAAACTAGCTGCTACTACTTCCAATCAGGGATCACAGCAGTCATAGCCCTTGGCCGTGACAATGCCCCTTGTGGAACGTGCCCTTAGTAGTTTACCTGTGGAGGAGGTGTTGCAACCAACTTCCTCGACAACTCCAACACTTTCAAAGTGCCTAAAGCCTAGGTTGGAGGAGTTAAACTCAAGGGAGTTGGCTGAAGAGCTAGACTCTCCGAAAAGGGAGGTAGTTGTGCTCTCACAACCTAGCAAGGCTATTCAGCAGGCCACGGCCATGTCCCATAAGGACACACTAGAGAAAGAGAATGCTGAGGCCCAACCAAGCACATCAACGGTTGACCTAGTCCAGGGTCCTGAGTCATTGAGAGATGCACCTTCACTGACCAGGAAAAAGAGGAGAAAACAACGAAGACAACAGCAATCACAGGTGGTTGTGGACCCCAAGAGCATTGAGACCAAGAGCGATGGAGAGCTGGGGAATAAAGCATCAAGTCCATCCACCAATGAACCCATTGATGTCTCTCCTAATAGCAGTGAAACCTCAGTCACATCCGTATGCTCTGAAAAATCAAAGCAACCGTTGCCATCAACAGTTGCTTTCAACACTCAATCCACTGACAATAGGACTCACATCGACCAATCAAGAGTGGATACAACGTTGTCACAACAAGTGACAAATCTATACCAGTCACATCCGAGAAGAACCATGACAAAATAGCAGCAAAACCTTAGGAAAAACGCACAATCCCTGAGAGCATGAGCAATCCTAGCGTTGACCAATCTTGCTAATCTAGGCCTGAGCCCCTAGCTATGCTAAAGCCTAAGGAAACTCTTAGAACTTTGCATGAGATAGCAACCAAGCAAGCCCTCGTTGAACATAGAAGTGTCACGGAATGCTTAACTGAGTTGGATGCTAAGCTCAAAGTGTTCGCACGTGTCTACGTCCTTGCGGACATGGGTACATTCCCTAAGGAGCAGCTCGAAGAATACTTGCCATTCCCCTTATCTTGGGAAGAGCAAGAACATCTTGACGAGCACTATAACAAGCTCTTACATGAGCGCATGCGACTCATCTCTGACGAGGAGGTTGACAAACTCCGCTTAACCATCACGTTCAATGAAGTGCTCTACCGACCGAATCTCGTAGACATAGAGTAACTAAAGCGACTATCAGTAGGCCAGAGTCAATTTGAGCAGCGTTGGTGCGAACACCGCATTGTAATGGCCGAACTAGGGGCTCAGATCATGACAGTCTCTGAGGAGCGATTGGCCAAATGGCGATCCCAAAGGGACCCAACCTATGTGGCACCAACTTCCCTTTGAGTGCTGACTGCCATTCGGGGTACGGACTTGGCTGAACCTAGCCAAGAAAACTCTCTATTTGATAAGGTTCTCACTGAGGAGTTGCTAGTAGACTCGGACAAAGGTCCATGCTGCTCGATATGGCAAAATATCTATCGGTACTAAGTAAGATGCCACGAGTGCTGGATGCGTGTGCCACGCTCCAGTACAACCTCGAGTTCTACAATTGGTTCTTATCCTCGTGAAGTGACATGGATTCATAAATATGTATATAAATAAACACTGATTTTTGTGTCACCGTGTATAAACAATATCAACACACACAAGCAATGATAGTCAAGCCAGGAAGAAGAGTTGGGTCTGACAGGCTAAGCTCCTCAAGTCCTCTTCTCATCACGCATTTAAAAGCTGTGTGACCATCCCCACCTCCAAGTGAAGGGCATGCAACCCACATTACTACCATAGGAAGCCTTGACCAAAAACTCTGCTGGTGTAGACAAGGTGCAGCCCCTTTTCTATACACCTTCTTCCCTTCCCAATTTATCCTTCCAAGGTTGAGCCCTGCCTAAATTCATGACCACCAGCCGACGTAACTCGACATGAGCCAAGATCTGCTAATGGTAGGAGGCTAAATATACATCACGGGGGCCATCTCTCTACAACAAGCACTACATGCCCCACCTCTCCCCTTCTCGTCCTATGCACTTGATAACCTGCACTATAATATGAATGGTCTTATCATGTAACAAATCCTAATCCTTGATTCGCATCTTACAAGCCCCCCACGAGGAAAACATGGAGAACCAAGGGCAGCTAGCTTGCAAGGATGCTCTCCGCAGTCGACGAGAACATGCAGCACACGCCCCTCTGTCGGTGCGCTACGTGCCCACTCTTAAAAGGTACGCCGAGACACGCGGCCCCAAGTGACACCGCCCCGGACGAAGGCCGGAAGAATCCACGGGCTAGGGGAGTGGATGCTCAAGGAGGCACACACAATGTGGCAACACCAGTGGCACAAACCCCCAACGTACGCTCGGGCACCAGATGCTCAAGGGCAGAAAGGGCAGCTTGGGACAAGGAAGAATTCAATGAACTATTTAAAGGCATTTTGGAAACGGTGGCGGCCCGGGACTACACCATTCATGTCCCGGCCGACATGCTCCCTGCCCAACCCCATGAGAGCCCCGCGCCAGCTGAGCCCCATTCACCCGACCACCCAGACTCGCCCCATCTCGTACAAATGGAGTAGCCCCATGTTGAATAAAGGCTTATCAAATG